>NW_027413196.1:0-70728 GCF_048544455.1 Silene latifolia | reverse complement strand
TTAAAAATATTATTTAAATGTTAAAATTAATTTTGTATGTGTGTTTTCACTTTGTTTTGATGTTTATTGGTTTTAGTGGTTAAAAACCGATAAATACCGATCTTTTTCATCATAAAATTTATCCGGAATTTTTGGGTAATTTTTCTGATATTTTGGTGTTCTTGGGAGTGTTCCAGAATACTAAAAAATTTTGTTTCATTTTTTTGGGTAATTTTTCAATTATTTTGGATTTTTACTTAAATATTATGATTTTACCGATTAAATTAGCAAAATATCACCAAATCAAACTAATTATTTATCATAAAATTAGTGAGGACTAATTTTGAGGTTCAAAACATTTTGGATAATTAGTTTGGACTTAAATGAGATTTAAGAGTTGATTATTGATTTTTACATGTTAAAAATCGATTAAATCCACAAAAACCGAGATGGATACCAACGAATGATAGATAGGGCGATTTTGGCATCATTTTACAGCATTATAAGCATATTTATTTAAGTTGAATGAATGATTGTCATTTATTTAAAGTATTTATCTTGTTGTACCTAGTATGGCCTAGTTAATTTTAATCGTTATTACCCGATATGAATGGGAATATCGATTTGTTTGTAATTAAATACGATCTCGTATAGTCGGTTTGTAATTAATTAATAGTTTTATTTATTTTATTAATTAATGTATAATAGGAATAGCTATGTAATTCGATTTTAATAGTTATTTTTACCGGCGTTTCCTAAACACAGATTACAACGAGACGGAGTCTATTTTTGGAAGGTATTCCAAATCCCACAAGGAAGAACCGCTTTTGGAATGAAGAAGCAAGGGACCAAGGAGTTGGTTTCCGAAATGTAATAGACTAGCTTTTATTAACTAGGTGGCCATAATAGGATTTATTCATATGCTTACATGTTTGCTTGTTTTATTTTCGCGCATGCCAAAATCGCCATTCACATGCATTTTATTTTCACGGTTGTCAATTCACGTCATTTACATTCACCGAATTAATTCACTTATAAGGAATTTATGACTAAATTGACAAGATCTCTCACATAACTAAAATTGAGATTAGCCTTACCAATTAGTAACACCTATGAATCTCTTGTTCATTAGAGCCACGCTAGCCCAAGCGGGGTGTTCTCTTTTTACCTTGGGTAAATAGGGTGGTAAACGGTTATCACACGCTAAAATTGGTTGGACTCAACGGAATATAAGACTGTCTTGTGTTCCGGGGCTAGTAGATGGATTTAAGGAAATTCGTCGACCAAGAGTTCTACAGGTAGAATTAGTCAACGTGACTTACCAAATTTACGCAATTATGGGATGTTTCGCCAAGCGATGCTCATTTTTGTTTAAAATTTGGGTCTTGGAATCATTTATATAATTTAGTGGGAGGTCATTATATAAATGCTAAAACTTGCTAAACATGTTTTTACAAGTAATTTTTAAAACAGTGAATGTTAATTTTTCCTTTTTGTTGTAGCATTTTAATTCGCAATGGCAACTTCATCAACTTCATCGACTACTTCACTAGGCAAAGATTCATGGCTAAGGTCCTTAATGGACAAATGTATTTTAAAAGATGACGGTAGTAACTTTCTTGAATGGGAATCCAACATCAAAAGTGCCGCGTTGTCCGACAATGTGCTCACTTACTTGACCGATGCTCCTCCTATCGAGCCCGATGCAAGAGCTCATCGGCGGTGCGGACCGCCTATGATGACTATGTGAGGATGTTGAATGATATCAAGAATGTGTTGATATGTCAATATCCCCAAAGCTCAAGCTATCATGCATTTCTTTAAATGCGTACGAGATTTTCACTCGTATGATCACTATGTTTTCACAAACACCAAAAGTCCGTCAATACGATGCGGCGGCACGCTTCTTTAAAGCTAAGATTGAGAGGGCCCAAAAGGTTGGTCCCCATGTACTTAAAACGGTCGAATATGTTGACATCTTAGAGCGTCTAGGGTGTAAGATTTCTAAGACTTGTGGTGGATCGTATCCTCCACTCACTCCCCACCAAGTTTGCCCACTTTAGGGTAAACTACAATATGAATGACATGGATAAGAGTTACCATGAAATTCATGCACTCCTCACCCAAGCGGAGAAGGGTATGGAAGCTAGTGGGAGTGAAAAGGGAGATGTTTTAACCATGAAGTTAAAGAACATGTCCCTTGGAGTCAAGAAAGGAAAAGGGAAAGAAAAGACCCAATTCAGGAAATCGTCAAAGAAACATGACAAGGGAAAGGGGAAGGCCGTTGAGAATGGCAATCCCAAGGCAAAAAGTGTCAAGCTCTCCGAGGCCGAATGTTTCTATTGTAATGGGAAGGGCATTATAGGAGGAGTTTTCCCAAATACTTGGAGGATCTCAAGGAAGGGCGTGTGACGCCTATTGGTATGATTTCCTCTCTCTATGTGATAGATGTTAATTATGCTTGTACTTCCACTTGGGTACTTGATACCGGATGTGGCTCTCACCTTTGTAATCATTTGTAGGTGTGGACAAGGCCCTCGGGAACTGCGTCCGCGGGATCCACACTAGGCATAATCGACTCGAGGTTCTTTCGAATCGAATTAAGACATATTAGAGTCGCCACCAAGTTTTTTGGGAACTTGGAACCGTTCAAGTCAACTTTACACCTTTCATCGAAAAGCATAACGCCAATCGACTACGAGTGATTAAAGATAAAGACTTGTACCCTATATCACTCGATTTGAATGACTCTCGTAATCCAATGGTATTTAGACGGATCCACAAACCATAGATCTTGAGTAAGGGGTGAGGGTACGTGTTAGGAAGCCCACAAGGACACCTAACCCCGCCCGTCGATAACGGCCTCTACTAAGTCAAGTGTCGGAGTTCAAACAAGGTCATAGCTACTACGATATATGATATGCAAACATCGTTTTAAACCCTAACATGTGACAACAATTTCTATGTCGTTTAATGCATGAATACTAACTTTGTCAAAGTTGTTTTAGCATGTTGGTTGATTTGAGATAAAAGATGCGCAAACACGGCTTAGGAGGAATGGGGGAGCCATTGGGATCTATCCTATTACAACCCAGGCATTTCATGCCAACACAACGAGAAATAAATTACAACTCAATCTAATTACAACAACTATCGTAATTACTTTGACTTCAGTTACAATACAAACTAACAAAATACAACTTAAACTATTAAGTCTTAATAAACGAAATAAATGTAAACAAAAAAGCTAAAGCTAAGTTAGACTAATTAAAGATGTTAGCCGAATTATTAGTTAATAAACAAATTAGATTAGAATTAAACTAATTAAATTAAAATAAATAAGTATAAAGGCTTGAAATAAATTAGGTACAACTTATTAATTAAATTGAACCCAACTTATTAAAATTATTCACCAATCCATATTTATTAAAATAGGATTAGTAAACAATTAAAGAAACAAAAGAAGAAAAGAAACTAAAACTGGCAGACCCGTGCAGTGCACGGATCAGAAGTCAGACAGACCCGTGCAAGGCACGGTTTTTGTAGAAAAGCAAAGTTAATTATGTTTTAATTACGAAATCAGTAAAATAAATTACGAAAAAATTCATTAAATTAAATTTACAGATTTTGAACCATAAAAGATAATTAAAACGACTTTAAAAAAATTAGAAATAAATAAAACAAATTAAAGGTTAATTAATTACAAATTGAATTAAATAAATACGAACTAGGTTAGGTACAATTCTAAATCGTCAACGAGTGCAAATGGAAAGGTGTTAAGCACGCACTTCCATGCTAGCGAGAAAATTAGTGAAAGGGAAGATGAATTCAATTAAGTTACAGAATTGTTAATCGGTTTTTAAAGCTATGTCGATGTACCCTAATGTGTCTAATTAGGTTAGCAAATTGATCTAATGTCATCTAAATGAGTTATATGTTAACAATCAGAGGTCATACTAACATGTGACGGGTCCTAAGGTGGGTCGAATCATACGAGAGAAGAGGAGATGTCAAAAGCGAAGAACGAAGTTAAAATTTGTTTTATTAATGCCCTACCTTGAACACGAGGATATGTAAATGAGACGGGGGTGTACGACCGACTGATGTAGCGGTTTCTTTCCCATCTCAAGTCAACGCGGGTGTTCATGGTGGTACTTTAACTCATACTCGGACTAAACTAGTTTCATAGTTAATTAAACAATCGATAAACAAAAACGATAAACGAATAAAAACAAACTATAAAAAACAAACATAAAAAAACGAAATAAAAGGGAGAAAGAGGAGGATTTGATGCACCCTCAACCTACATGTATCGTTGACACCGTCTTGGGTCGTAATCGATGGTAGATTTTATCTCGAGAGGCCGTCGTCGACGAAGAAACAAAGCAAACACGCGTTTTTTATCGAATCTGGACAGCAACTTTCAAACAGCGATTTCTCCCTCGTTTCACGATGAAAATTCGATTTAAAAGATGTTTTGAAAACTAGAAAGAGAGGAGAACAGAGATCTTAAAGCAACCCCTGCTCGTTTTGAGTTATTGGGCACGAAAAACGAGCACAAACAGAACTGGACAGACAGGAACAAACCACGAAAACAGAGTGTATAACACTCTGTTTTTCGAGGGATTTCGTGTACTCTCAAGGGCAATTTGGCTCGTAAATCTTTGTCTAATGTGTAGATGGATGTTATATGGTTAATTAGGAACAAGAAACTCGAGTTTTGATGGAGGTTTGAAGGAGGAACGAATTGTTTTTCGAAGAGGACACACAAACTGTTCCAGTTTGGATGTCGGTTTTGTGGAGGGTTTTTGAGAGGCAATTAGGGTTTGTTTATGGGGTTTAAAGCTTGTGAGTGAAGGTAGGATGTATGGAGAACTTAGAGGCATGAATGTATGGTAAAGGGAGGGTATTTATAAGGAGTTAAAGTAGGGTAAAAGGGAGGAGAGGCAGACGGGCTCGGCTGAGCATAGCTGCTGTCCAGCAGCTTTTGGGGGGTTTTCTAGGGTTCGTTTGGGGGGTTTTCTTGGTGATTAAGGTAAGGTAATATGGGTAGGATACTAGGGTATGGGTTAGGGTTAATGGGCACGGGTTTTGGTGGTATTTGGAGCGGGTTTTGGACTCGGGTTTGAGCTGCAAAACAGGGAGGCTGCTTTGTGTATGCGGGCTGTTTGAGGGTGATTTGGAACGGGATTTGAGCCATGGTTATGGGGTTCGAACTGGGGTTGGATGGGTAGTGGTCTAGGTTGGTTAGTGTACTCGAGATTCGTGCCAACTCGTAAAGGAAACGGGCTCAAAAACCGAGCTATAATCGAGCTCAAAAACGCATGTTCAAAACGAGTTTTTCTCGATTTTTAAATCGATTTTTCAAATCAATTAACACATTAAAATAAATGATTTTTCAAATCAAATATACTCATAAAATGATTTTTCAAATCAAATATTTATTTTATTTTCAATAAAATAAACTTAAGAAAATAAATTCAAAATAAAATAAAATAAATTGAAATTACCTTAAAAAAGGCTTTAATTTAAATATCATTTAAATTAAAATACTCCGTCGACAATGCTCATTCTACATCGTAAAACGAACCCAAATAATGACAATGACAACTAAATAAATACATGTGTCCTATCATCATCGGGTGTTTGTCGGGTTCTCTATAAATTCCAATATCGACGGATACGGGTATCTACAGTAGGGTTTAAGGGACGTGCAAGCATTAGCAAAAGGTGATGTAGATCTCCGCATGGGCAATGGAGCTAGAGTAGCCGCCGTTTCCGTGGGGACCTATGTACTCACTTTCGCTAGTGGTTTAGAGTTGTATTTAAATAAGTGTTATTTTGTACCAGCTTTAACTAAGAACATCATCTCCATTTCCGCGTTAGACGCGGAAGGCTTTTGTTTTATGATTAAGGACAAGTGTTGTACTTTTTCTTTTAATGATGTGGTTTATGGCAAGGCCATTTCAATTGGAGGCATTTAAGTTTTAAATGATGTTAATGACGTTTATCATGTGGAAACTAAAAAGCTCAAAACGGGTGATCCAAACGAATCCTACCTTTGGCATTGTCATTTAGGCCACATAAATGAAAGACGCATTAAGGGACTTGCTTCATCAAAAGTGCTCAAACCATTTGATTTTGAATCTTATGGTACATGTGAGTCTTGCCTTCTAGGCAAGATGACTCGTGCACCTTTTGCGGGAAAAGGGACACGAGATAGTGAGGTTTTGGCTCTCATACATACGGATGTGTGTGGACCATTAACCACCACCGCTAGAGGAGGTTTTCACTACTTCATTACTTTTACTGATGACTTAAGTAGATATGGGTATGTCTACTTAATGAAGAACAAGAGTGAAGCCTTTGACAAGTTCAAAGAGTTCCAAAATGAAGTAGAGAACCAATTGGATAAAAAGATTAAGACCCTACGGTCCGACCGTGGTGGTGAGTATCTAAATATTGAATTTGATTCACACCTAAAAGATTGTGGTATAGTATCACAATGGACTCCTCCTGGCACACCACAATTAAATGGTGTGGCCGAAAGGAGAAACCGAACTTTACTAGATATGGTTCGGTCTATGATGAGTCTAATCGAGCTTCCTAGTTCATTTTGGGGTTTTGCCCTCTTATCTGCAGATATTTTCACTAAATCGAAGCCCGACTAAAGCGGCCGATAAGACTCCATATGAGATATGGACAGGGAAAGTCCCTCATTTGTCATTCATGCGTATTTGGGGTTGCGAAGCGTACGTTAAGATCAAGTCTGACAATAAGCTTGTACCCAGGTCTGACAAATGTCTTTTTGTAGGATATCCAAGAGAAACACGTAAAGGAAACGGGCTCAAAAACCGAGCTGTTTGGGGGTGATTTGGGACGGGATTTGGGCCATGGTTATGGGGTTCGAACTGGGGTTGGATGGGTAGTGGTCTAGGTTGGTTAGTGTACTCGAGATTCGTGCCAACTCGTAAAGGAAACGGGCTCAAAAACCGAGCTATAATCGAGCTCAAAAACGCATGTTCAAAACGAGTTTTTCTCGATTTTTAAATCGATTTTTCAAATCAATTAACACATTAAAATAAATGATTTTTCAAATCAAATATACTCATAAAATGATTTTTCAAATCAAATATTTATTTTATTTTCAATAAAATAAACTTAAGAAAATAAATTCAAAATAAAATAAAATAAATTGAAATTACCTTAAAAAAGGCTTTAATTTAAATATCATTTAAATTAAAATACTCCGTCGACAATGCTCATTCTACATCGTAAAACGAACCCAAATAATGACAATGACAACTAAATAAATACATGTGTCCTATCATCATCGGGTGTTTGTCGGGTTCTCTATAAATTCCAATATCGACGGATACGGGTATCTACAGAGCCCCCACTTTGACTGAGGCTTGGACAAGGCGAAAGTCAAAGTATACCCCAGGTCCCTCTCGACCTGAGGATTACTGGGTCGTTTATAGTCCAGTAGACTTGCGTATATAAGCTCGCCACCATAAGAAGAGATCATACCTGAAACTTCGTTGGGGATTGACTCTTGCTTCTGTTGTGTCAAATTATCATCGTTGGTCTTCGACCCATAAAATTGCATATATGGTGGATTGAGCCTTATCCTTAGGCGCCTACGTATCCGTTTCTGACGGAATCAAACCCGCGTCGTAGTTCGGCAACTGCTGACACATGCCCAAAGTTTATCATCTGCTGGCATTTGTCCGAAATTCATCAACTGTTGACACTTGCCCAAAGTTTATCATCTGCTGGCAGGTGCCAAAATGGGACGGGACTTTCCGAGGAAGTTGCCGCCACTTTCATCATTTGCTTTCAGCTACGGAATTCTTCCATTTCATACTCTTGTATTGAATTGAATTCTGAGTGGATGTCATCCTTTTCATCTTGATAATGGTCTCTGAAGCCAACGGCTTCAGAGCCCCCAGTTTGCAATGGCTCTAAAGTCGAAGGCTTTGGAGCCCCTAGTTGAAGCATATCCTGCTATATTTGAAACATAGAAAACGTACTAGCAATAATCATCACATAAGCACATTTGGATCATCGATCCTAAAATTAGATCATTTGAAAGATTGGGTCATCGACCCGAAAATTGAATTTGAAAATTTTGAATAATTGGGTCATCGACCCGAATTTTGAATTTGGCATCACTTGGAATGTTGGGTCATCGACCCGAATTTTGAGTTTGAAAGACTGGGTCATCGACCCGAAATTTGAACATGTTGAAAATTTTAAATGATTGGGCTATCGACCCAAATTTTGAATTTGAAATGAATCACTTGGATGTTGGGTCGTCGACCCAAAATTTGATTTTGAACTTTGAGATTTGAACCTTGACTTGAAATGTACCACTACTTGGATCATCTATCCCATAATTTGCAAAAAGTTTTTGAAATTTCAGAATTCTGAAAAATTCGGCATTTTGAAATCGAACCTTGACGGGTGAGCACGAAATACGACTCAGACACTCTGTATGACCCGTAAATAACGTGGGCGTAGCCCGCTACCGTAAAACAAAAAAAGGAAAATAAAACCGTAAGTGTGCACGGGTTTTAATTCGATTATTGACTTGTTGGGGGTAGAAATGTAAATTGGCCATTCTGGCGCCAAAAGACGACAAATGGGAATCACAAGGTCGTCGACTTGGGATATAGATATCGTATGTCATGGGCGTGCTCCCGAGGGCACACGGGAATCAAGATCACTTGGCATTGACATAGGTGGATTAAACTCACGGAGCAACAATGTTGGCTTCGCCAAGACACTAAACACAGACTGATTTTATGAGAACAGTTGGACATCACACATCACTCTTGTTGGGAATATTCTGTCACTCTTCTCCTTGCCTCCTTTCTTTTCAGCGGGTTTTCATCATTTCTTGCCACCGCCTTCTTTCTTTTCAGCGGGCTTTTACTATTTTCTTCCACGCCTTCTTTCTTTTCAGCGGGTTTTTCATATTTTCTATTCCCAACACAAACTCACATCTATATGACTCACCATCTTTGCCTAAACCGTTCGATAAAGCTCATTCTGAGACTTGACACTACTTATCTGAACCTATATCCTTATCCTAGCCTACATCGAGTACTAAGACCAACTCAAACAAAGGTGGCTTCATTTGGACTTGGTTAAGACCCGTAATAAACCGACAAAATGACAACGTGGTTGATGAGTGGATTGAATCCCTTATTCTGAAGGACTGCCTACGTATTCGCGTGGAGCGAAATCAAATCCGACGTAGTTCGATCAATGGTGCATAAACTTGGCATATTGATTGTGTGTACACACTCGAAGGTTTCACCTAAGGTATCATGTCGTATCCCATTCTAGCCTGTAAGGTACCGTTAAATCCCGTGTCTGGGGTTAGGTGTAAAAGGCTTGGATCTTTTGGGATGTGGAGCTTGGTAATAACAAGTTGGAATGGTTAACCATCATTCTGAAGGTTTGTTTTGTGGTGCTAAGGCCAAGGGCTATGGCTGCTGATGTGGTTGGAATAGGTGTCTCGGGTTTGATGAAACCCGAGTGCAAATGGGTTGGAAAATGATGTGGGTTCAAATTTCCATGTCTGGACCCTAAAGGCTGGGTGTAGCAACACAAGCGGAATAATTCTCAAAATTCCCGACTATCCCTTTGTAACTGTCTCAGGAAGGACTTAGAGGGTAAAGAGGTTACTACTTAAGCTTTTGGGCTTCGCCCATTGAACCTCAACTATGGGTACTTGACTTGAATTCTGGCTTCCGTAACTTCGACATTCAACCAAAAAGCATTTCGCAATAACTTCAACATCTTTTTTCCTTTTTTCTTTTTCTTTTTCTTTCATCTTTTTTTCTTTTTTCTTTTTTTTTATTTTTTTTCATTTTTCCAATTTTTCTCTTTTTCTCATTTTTCATTCTTTTTCATCTTTTTTCTCTCTTTGAAAATGATCTTCTATTCATTCTCTTAGTCATAAATGGATACACCTTGAAAACTGGGCTTCGCCAACTAATTTGGGTCAAAATTAACAATTCCTTGTTAGAACGGGTTGATATCTTCTCTCTTCGAGATGGGATGATTTTGTTGGGGAAAAGGCTTGCCTTCCATCATCGATAGGGGAAACAAGGAGCTAGTCCGGGTTCGTCATAGAATCATCTAAAAGCTTGTCACAAACATTGGTTCAGATGGAGGTTTTCTACCACCAGACATGGAATAGGTAAAGGAATCAAACACGGAATCCTATTGTACCTTACATTTTGAAACGGGACATATTTCTACCCTAGGGATGCCTTTGAGTGTGTTGTGCGTTTTATCATGCTTTCAGAATGATTAAGGATTGAAAACAAGACATATTTGGAAACGAAACTGCAACTTTTATTGGAATGACAAATGCTTAACAGACTCGAAGGAACGATTCCTAGGACACACCCTAGGTCATCGTGGAACAAACGACTCAAATTCAAGAAACGAAAGTCCTAGACTCGACTCGACTAAGATAAGAAAACAGATCCCGACTTATAATTTTTCAAATCTGGTCTTGAGCTTTCCCTTGTTCAGCTGTCAGCTTAGATGCTCGGTTCTAGTCCTTGATCCCTTTGATGGTCTGCCTCCATCCCAAGGTAGTCCTCTAAGGATCTACGCCAATGATGAAGGTTGGTGAATCGAATTGTCTTTTATTAACTTCGTTAATGAGAGGAGTACATTCTAGAGCAAGACTCCCGACTTGAATTTCATTCTTCGGGTTTGGCAAGAATTCAAAGCAATCCACAAATATTTTCCTGATAAACACCCCTTTCAAGTGACATGGGTGGATAAGATGGGAATAATCGACATTGTCTTCGACAGAAACAAAGTTGGCGTGATCGCCAAATGGATTGGTGATGTTATTGGGTTTAACAGTTAGGATCGGGAGTGTTCCATTCTCGATCATGTCTTGAATTTCGTGCTTCAGTCGATAGCACCTTTCAGTATCATGGCCTTTCCCTTGGTGAAAGGCACAGTAGGCATTCGGTTTGTACCATTTGCCTTGTTGTTCAGCAGGTGGATCCGGAGTTGGACCAATGGGCTTCAGCTTTCCTTGGGCTATGAGCCTTTGGAGAGCGTATGTATAAGTGCATCCGATATCGGTGAATGCCCTAGGTGTTTGGCGCTGCGACTTCTTCGATTGCCCTTCTAAGAGATTGATGGCTTCATCAATATGGGTCGTTCTTTGGGCCTTGCCCTTAGACGATGAGGCCCCTTGGTACCCTTTCGGCTTTTCACCTCCCTTATGACATCATCTTCTACCTTTATCCCGATTCTTATCAATTCTTTGAAAGAGCCAAAATTCTGGTATTTCGAGCATTACGGTAAATGCAATTCGTAGATTCTTTACGAACTTATCTACCATTTCAACTTCATCGGGCTTCTTGGCTAATTTCACGCTTTCGGTAGCCATCTTGCAAGGAATTCAGTAAAGCCTTCTTTTTCTTTCTGTGTCATTACTTCTAGCGTTCTTATGTTGGTTTGAATCTCGACATTATCAGCATAGTGCTTGCAGAACTCCACCGTAATATCTTCGAAAGTGGGGAAGTTCTTGAGGTCAAGATTATAGAACCACGCCTTCGGGTGTTCATCCGTAGATTGGGCAAAAATTTCGGAGAGCATGTCGCGGTACTCCCTTCGATGCTAAGTACCCTTTATAGGCCTTAACATGGTGGACTGGATCTTCGGTGCCCTTGAACTTTGGGATGTCAAAGAGTACTATGTTCGTGGGCAACTTATCCTGAATCGGGGCATAGGCCCTAGCATTCTCATAGTGGATGTTCTTCCCCTAGGAGAGTTTCAAACGGTCTTCGATGAACTTGAACCGTTTCTCCGGATCGATCGAGGTGGAGGGGAATCTTCACCCAACTTAGATTCGATTGCATCCATTCGGGTCATCATGAGGTTCACGGCCTCGGTGATCTTGTTAACATCTTCCATTGCTTGACGTCGGGTTTTTGGCGGCCTTTCTACAAGAAAACCCCGTACTAAGTCAATATTTAAAGTAAGAGCCCCTGCACACTTAAGGACACGACCCCAACTTGACTCAAACAAAGACTCGACTTGAGATTGACTAAACAAGGGTTCGACTCACGGTTTGATTTAGACCTTGGTTCATTTTAGACTCGGCAAAACAACATGACTCAAACTGTCATGGCACGATTTTAAACTGGACTTGGTGCGACTAAACCCGTGATTGGACTAACATAGCCCATAGGTTCGGGTGAAACGCCCTAAATGGCCTAGCTTGGGCGTTTTTGTGGACTATCCTAGACCAAATGGTCGACCAACATGACTCAAGGCCCAAGAGGTGAGCTTGGGTGACCCAACAAGGCCGTGTTCTAGACTCTTAGAACGAAACACACCCGGCCTAACACGGCCATGACCCGGACACGACTTGACGCATTTCATGCTTGGTTGAGGTTCGAGAGGCATTTTGGATTGGTTTTGAAAAAAACGAAAGATTGATTCGAAAATGAGATTTGAAATGGGCAGCATGCCGGCTATAAAAGCTCATTTTGGGCCGAAAATTCTAGTCCTATTTGGGCAAAGATTCCGCGTTTTTAAAACCATGCTATTTTGAAAGTAAGGTGTTCAAAAGTTCGGTTTTGAAAAGGACATGGGAAATTTCGAAAAGACTCGGGAAAACAATTTGCACATTGTCATTCTCATGTTACAAGGATGTATGCTCCTAGACATCTCTAAGTCTCGGCAAGTCTTCTACAAGAAGGTCTATGCCCTCCATCCTTTTGCGGTCTTATAGAGCAAGGTGTCTTAAGGTAGAGTACCTAGAAGATCGTCCCCACCATCAAGAACCACGCGAGGTGAAGTGGAAGCGAGCAATGTGCAGCTTCCTAGCATAGTGGGACGTCGCCCCCACGCATCACGAAGAAACGCTGGGACGGCCCGGCAAGTCCTTAAGGGTTTATGCATGAATCGTAGCACTATGAGTAATGTTTTACTTTCCAACACTTTCTTTTCAAGTTTCACCTCGGAGGAAAAGACCCTAGAAACAAAGTGTAACTAGTCCTCTTTTCCCAAATGGAAAGTCGCCAAATCAGGACAAGGCCCTCGGAATCTGCGTCCGCGGGATCCACACTAGGCATAATCGACTCGAGGTTCTTTCGAATCGAATTAAGACATATTAGAGTCGCCACCAAGTTTTTTGGGAACTTGGAACCGTTCAAGTCAACTTTACACCTTTCATCGAAAAGCATAACGCCAATCGACTACGAGTGATTAAAGATAAAGACTTGTACCCTATATCACTCGATTTGAATGACTCTCGTAATCCAATGGTATTTAGACGGATCCACAAACCATAGATCTTGAGTAAGGGGTGAGGGTACGTGTTAGGAAGCCCACAAGGACACCTAACCCCGCCCGTCGATAACGGCCTCTACTAAGTCAAGTGTCGGAGTTCAAACAAGGTCATAGCTACTACGATATATGATATGCAAACATCGTTTTAAACCCTAACATGTGACAACAATTTCTATGTCGTTTAATGCATGAATACTAACTTTGTCAAAGTTGTTTTAGCATGTTGGTTGATTTGAGATAAAAGATGCGCAAACACGGCTTAGGAGGAATGGGGGAGCCATTGGGATCTATCCTATTACAACCCAGGCATTTCATGCCGACACAACGAGAAATAAATTACAACTCAATCTAATTACAACAACTATCGTAATTACTTTGACTCAGATTACAATACAAACTAACAAAATACAACTTAAACTATTAAGTCTTAATAAACGAAATAAATGTAAACAAAAAAGCTAAAGCTAAGTTAGACTAATTAAAGATGTTAGCCGAATTATTAGTTAATAAACAAATTAGATTAGAATTAAACTAATTAAATTAAAATAAATAAGTATAAAGGCTTGAAATAAATTAGGTACAACTTATTAATTAAATTGAACCCAACTTATTAAAATTATTCACCAATCCATATTTATTAAAATAGGATTAGTAAACAATTAAAGAAACAAAAGAAGAAAAGAAACTAAAACTGGCAGACCCGTGCAGTGCACGGATCAGAAGTCAGACAGACCCGTGCAAGGCACGGTTTTTGTAGAAAAGCAAAGTTAATTATGTTTTAATTACGAAATCAGTAAAATAAATTACGAAAAAATTCATTAAATTAAATTTACAGATTTTGAACCATAAAAGATAATTAAAACGACTTTAAAAAAATTAGAAATAAATAAAACAAATTAAAGGTTAATTAATTACAAATTGAATTAAATAAATACGAACTAGGTTAGGTACAATTCTAAATCGTCAACGAGTGCAAATGGAAAGGTGTTAAGCACGCACTTCCATGCTAGCGAGAAAATTAGTGAAAGGGAAGATGAATTCAATTAAGTTCTGAGAATTGTTAATCGGTTTTTAAAGCTATGTCGATGTACCCTAATGTGTCTAATTAGGTTAGCAAATTGATCTAATGTCATCTAAATGAGTTATATGTTAACAATCAGAGGTCATACTAACATGTGACGGGTCCTAAGGTGGGTCGAATCATACGAGAGAAGAGGAGATGTCAAAAGCGAAGAACGAAGTTAAAATTTGTTTTATTAATGCCCTACCTTGAACACGAGGATATGTAAATGAGACGGGGGTGTACGACCGACTGATGTAGCGGTTTCTTTCCCATCTCAAGTCAATGCGGGTGTTCATGGTGGTACTTTAACTCATACTCGGACTAAACTAGTTTCATAGTTAATTAAACAATCGATAAACAAAAACGATAAACGAATAAAAACAAACTATAAAAAACAAACATAAAAAAACGAAATAAAAGGGAGAAAGAGGAGGATTTGATGCACCCTCAACCTACATGTATCGTTGACACCGTCTTGGGTCGTAATCGATGGTAGATTTTATCTCGAGAGGCCGTCGTCGACGAAGAAACAAAGCAAACACGCGTTTTTTATCGAATCTGGACAGCAACTTTCAAACAGCGATTTCTCCCTCGTTTCACGATGAAAATTCGATTTAAAAGATGTTTTGAAAACTAGAAAGAGAGGAGAACAGAGATCTTAAAGCAACCCCTGCTCGTTTTGAGTTATTGGGCACGAAAAACGAGCACAAACAGAATCGACAGACAGAACAAACCACGAAAAAATGAGTGTATAACACTCTGTTTTTCGAGGGATTTCGTGTACTCTCAAGGGCAATTTGGCTCGTAAATCTTTGTCTAATGTGTAGATGGATGTTATATGGTTAATTAGGAACAAGAAACTCGAGTTTTGATGGAGGTTTGAAGGAGGAACGAATTGTTTTTCGAAGAGGACACACAAACTGTTCCAGTTTGGATGTCTTTTTTGTGGAGGGTTTTTGAGAGGCAATTAGGGTTTGTTTATGGGGTTTAAAGCTTGTGAGTGAAGGTAGGATGTATGGAGAACTTAGAGGCATGAATGTATGGTAAAGGGAGGGTATTTATAAGGAGTTAAAGTAGGGTAAAAGGGAGGAGAGGCAGACGGGCTCGGCTGAGCATAGCTGCTGTCCAGCAGCTTTTGGGGGGTTTTCTAGGGTTCGTTTGGGGGGTTTTCTTGGTGATTAAGGTAAGGTAATATGGGTAGGATACTAGGGTATGGGTTAGGGTTAATGGGCACGGGTTTTGGTGGTATTTGGAGCGGGTTTTGGACTCGGGTTTGAGCTGCAAAACAGGGAGGCTGCTTTGTGTATGCGGGCTGTTTGAGGGTGATTTGGGACGGGATTTGGGCCATGGTTATGGGATTCGAACTGGGGTTGGATGGGTAGTGGTCTAGGTTGGTTAGTGTACTCGAGATTCGTGCCAACTCGTAAAGGAAACGGGCTCAAAAACCGAGCTATAATCGAGCTCAAAAACGCATGTTCAAAACGAGTTTTTCTCGATTTTTAAATCGATTTTTCAAATCAATTAACACATTAAAATAAATGATTTTTCAAATCAAATATACTCATAAAATGATTTTTCAAATCAAATATTTATTTTATTTTCAATAAAATAAACTTAAGAAAATAAATTCAAAATAAAATAAAATAAATTGAAATTACCTTAAAAAAGGCTTTAATTTAAATATCATTTAAATTAAAATACTCCGTCGACAATGCTCATTCTACATCGTAAAACGAACCCAAATAATGACAATGACAACTAAATAAATACATGTGTCCTATCATCATCGGGTGTTTGTCGGGTTCTCTATAAATTCCAATATCGACGGATACGGGTATCTACAGTAGGGTTTAAGGGACGTGCAAGCATTAGCAAAAGGTGATGTAGATCTCCGCATGGGCAATGGAGCTAGAGTAGCCGCCGTTTCCGTGGGGACCTATGTACTCACTTTCGCTAGTGGTTTAGAGTTGTATTTAAATAAGTGTTATTTTGTACCAGCTTTAACTAAGAACATCATCTCCATTTCCGCGTTAGACGCGGAAGGCTTTTGTTTTATGATTAAGGACAAGTGTTGTACTTTTTCTTTTAATGATGTGGTTTATGGCAAGGCCATTTCAATTGGAGGCATTTAAGTTTTAAATGATGTTAATGACGTTTATCATGTGGAAACTAAAAAGCTCAAAACGGGTGATCCAAACGAATCCTACCTTTGGCATTGTCATTTAGGCCACATAAATGAAAGACGCATTAAGGGACTTGCTTCATCAAAAGTGCTCAAACCATTTGATTTTGAATCTTATGGTACATGTGAGTCTTGCCTTCTAGGCAAGATGACTCGTGCACCTTTTGCGGGAAAAGGGACACGAGATAGTGAGGTTTTGGCTCTCATACATACGGATGTGTGTGGACCATTAACCACCACCGCTAGAGGAGGTTTTCACTACTTCATTACTTTTACTGATGACTTAAGTAGATATGGGTATGTCTACTTAATGAAGAACAAGAGTGAAGCCTTTGACAAGTTCAAAGAGTTCCAAAATGAAGTAGAGAACCAATTGGATAAAAAGATTAAGACCCTACGGTCCGACCGTGGTGGTGAGTATCTAAATATTGAATTTGATTCACACCTAAAAGATTGTGGTATAGTATCACAATGGACTCCTCCTGGCACACCACAATTAAATGGTGTGGCCGAAAGGAGAAACCGAACTTTACTTGATATGGTTCGGTCTATGATGAGTCTAACTGAGCTTCCTAGTTCATTTTGGGGTTTTGCCCTCTTGTCTGCAGTATTTTCACTAAATCGAAGCCCGACTAAAGCGGCCGATAAGACTCCATATGAGATATGGACAGGGAAAGTCCCTCATTTGTCATTCATGCGTATTTGGGGTTGCGAAGCGTACGTTAAGATCAAGTCTGACAATAAGCTTGTACCCAAGTCTGACAAATGTCTTTTTGTAGGATATCCAAGAGAAACACGTGGCTATTACTTTTACAATAAACACGAGAACAAAGTGTTTGTGACTCGTGATGCTGTCTTCCTAGAAAAGGAGTTTATTTCTAGGAGACAGAGTGGGAAAAAATTTGAACTTGAAGAAGTTCGAGAGCCACTAACTGAGAATGAGGTAGAGGAGAACGTGGAGGATAGCATTCCCTCTTCCTCTGAAACGGCAATTGTTCCTAAAAAGTCAAGTAGGATTTCTAATCCACATGACCGTTACCTTGGTAACATCGAAGAGGATGGTGTTTTGTTACTTTTTTACAGTGATGAACCCACTACCTACAAATCGGCCATGTCTAGTCCTGACTCCTCGCTTTGGCTAGAAGCCATGCGGTCCGAAATGGATTCCATGTACGAGAACCAAGTATGGGACTTAGTGGATTTACCTGAGGGAGTGCGACCCCTTCAGTGTAAATGGATATATAAAATTAAGCTCGGCGTGGATAAACATGTGGATGTTTACAAAGCTAGATTGGTGGCAAAAGGTTTCACCCAAGTTCATGGTTTACACTATGACGAAACCTTCGCTCCAGTCGCTATACTTAGGTCCATCAGGATAATCTTAGCAGTTGCCGCATTTCATGATTATGAGATTTGGCAAATGGATGTCAAAACCGCTTTCTTGAATGGGATTCTAGAAGAAGAGGTGTACATGATACAACCTGAAGGTTTTGTTGATACATATAACCCTAAGAAGGTGTGTAAGCTTAAAAGGTCCATCTATGGTCTTAAGCAAGCATCTAGGAGTTGGAATCATCGCTTTGATCATGTTATTAAACAATATGGTTTCACTAGAAGTGTGGAAGAACCATGTTTATACATGAAGTTTAGTGGGAGTAAGGTTGCATTCCTTCTCCTAAATGTGGATGACATATTGCTCATTGGGAATGATGCTCCATCACTCACTTCCGTTAAGGAGTGGCTAGGGAAACACTTCCAAATGAAGGACTTGGGAGAGGCACAACGAATCTTGGGTATCCGGATCTATAAGGATAGGTCCAAGAGGATACTAGCATTGAGTCAAGAAGCTTATATTGACAAAGTTCTTGACCGGTTCAATATGAAAGACTCCAAGAGAGGATTTCTACCTATGGGCCAAGGGATTACTTTGAGTAAGTCACAGTCTCCCTCCACCCCTAAGGAAATTGAACACATGAAGACCGTCCCTTATGCTTCCGCTATTGGGTCTATCATGTATGCTATGATTTGTACTCGTCCCGACGTTGTGTATGCCTTGAGCATGACAAGTCGTTATCAAGCCAAGCCTGGTGAGAGTCACTGGATAGCCGTAAAGAACATCCTTAAGTACTTGAGAAGGACTAAGGATTCGTTCTTAGTGTTTGGAGGAGAAACTGAGTTGCGTGTAAGAGGTTACACGTACGCAAGTTTCCAAACCGATTGGGATGACATGAAATCCCAATCCGGCTATGTGTTTATGCTAAATGGAGGAGCTGTTTGCTTGAAGAGCTTTAAGCAAAGCGTTACTGCGGATTCTACAACAGAGACTGAGTACCTTGCAGCGTCGAGGTCGCGAAGGAAGTCATTTTGGATTAGGCAATTCATGGAGGGACTAGGAGTAGTCCATTCCGCCAAAGATCCTATCACTCTATATTGTGATAACAGTGGAGCTATTTTTCAAGCCAAAGAGCCTAAGTCTAGTAACAAATCTAGACACATTGAAAGGAAATACCATGTAATTAGAGATTATGTGGAAAGGAAGGAAATTGACATTTGTAAGGTTGGGACAGATGATAATATTGTTGATCCTTTAACCAAGCCTTTATCAAAGGCTAAGCATGATGGTCATGTCGTCGCTATGGGATTGAGACGAGTACCAGATTTTCTTTAGATTATGGATATGTAATAATTGGATAGTGTATCTTTTATTATATATATGATAATCACATTCATTGTTTTCGTATTCATTCTTTTATGAATTTTTTGTTTAGTGTGACTAAATTTTAATACCTTGTTTATCTAAATAAGTTGTGGAGACAATGTTGAACACTATTCAAGTGAATAAGATGAACATTGTATTTTGTCCCTAGTCACTTAATGAGGTGACGTCTCGGAGTGACTAGATTGTAAGTCGATTGATGGTTGTTCAACACCATAAGGTCATATGTGATGACTGGTCGATTACATAGGCGAGTGTGTGACACTTTGCCGGACAGTGACCATTTAGAGAGTCCCTAAGTTCTATTATAGACGTCTGGTCGTGGCGGGGATCTCTAAGATGTTCTAATTAGTCGATTCTTTTGACTGGAGACTATTATTTGAGCAGGTGCAGTTTTTGAGTGACTTTGGTTTTTGTCCTAGGTCGTGCCGTGAAAGGAGGCCAAAAGGGCATTTACTAGGTCATGGTGAGTTGTATTGTGCAATAGGATAGATAGGCCGGGCATACAGAATTGTCCACCCACGTTGGGTAACTATATCTCAAGGCCACTCGAGGAGTTAATGACTACAAATGCGTGGCCACGCTCGGAAGTAATCTGTGAGAGATTTTTCCGGTCAGGTAGTCACACTCCCGATCGAGAAAACCACTCGCGATGTGTTCATGTGCAAGTGCGACCTGAAAGACACCTTGCATTGAGTGGGAGATTAAAACGGACAAGAGAATTGGTAGCGCACACCTTGTGTCGGACAAGTGGGAGATTGTTGGAGTTAGTGTCCTCCACAATAGTGCGTTAACATATTAAATCTCATTAATGGAATATCATCAGATATTTATTTATTTGATCCTCGTCAGTTGATTAACGTAAATCGATAACGGTTGGCTGACTAGAGTTTGACGTTATTGTCGTGAGACGGCGGTAATCAACTGACCCCTTTCGGTCACACCTATAGGAACGAACCCCAATTGATAACTAATTAATTGTATGAGATACAATTTTTTTAGTCCCTTGATTTAAAGACTAAAAAGTTAGTCGATTATTTTTAGAGAGATTTCGAGTTGCGAACTCGAGGAGCGGCGGTTATTATTTAATTATGTGATAATTGAATAATAAATTTTGGGAGACGGGTTTTAGTTAATTAACTATTAATTTACTAAAATTGTACTAATTGATCAATGTGATTAATATTAGTACGTAAATAATATGTGTAGTGGTACACGTATATTTACGGAGTGAATTGGACGAATTAATTATGAAAGTATTTAAACATGAAACGATGTTTAAAATAAAAATTACACGTATTTGTGCGACAAATATAAGAACCAACATGGACCCGTAAATGGGCAAGTGGACCGTGTAAAATAAGAGTAGTGGATGATTACACACATAATCATTTCACCTTATTTTGTATACTACCATAATTTATCTTATATAATATTTTGCATGTGATGTAAGATGAAAAATATAAGACAAAATTTGTCCACTCCAACACTCCTTCCACCCGCCACTTTTCCCTTCCTTTATACTCCACCCTTTGTTCATTTCTACACTACATCATTTTGATGATTTGCATGTGAACATAATATCTTCCTCTCTCTAAAATATTATTCATCTTTACTAAGTTTGTTAGTAAATAAATTTTATTACTAAGACTTGTTAGTAATATTATAAATAATATCAAGGGTTCAATATTAACAAGTTCTAGCTCAATACTTGTTATTATTTTTGGGTAAGTTCTTGGGTGCAACAAGAAGGAGATCTTCTCTTTGAAGATTAGTAAGGAGGATCATCCATTTTGGAATAAGCTCAAGAACATGCTAGTAAGGTGAACTAGTTTGTGCCCTTTTTACCACAAAATCAATGTAAGGAAATTGTTTTTCCTTATACTTTCATTTTTATGCTTTCATATTAGCATGCATGTTACATAGATCACCTAAATGCCAAATTATGAGATAATTTAATTTTTATTAGAGAGTCTAATATGGATCTATGATCTTTCAGGGGAGGGGGGATTGCATTCGCATCTTAGTTAGTTTGCATTTTCAATTCAATAAAAATCTGAAATTTGAAAAAATTTGTGCTTGTTTTTGCTTCTTATGCTTTGCTTTCCTACCTTTTGTCATAGTTTTATACTAATATCCCTATGCATTTCCCAATGATAGCTTAATAGCTAATGACTCTTTATTATTGACGGGATTTTGCATTTCCCAATGACATAGTAGGTGGAAGATGGAATTTTGACCGAATAAGCTTAATCTTGACTTTTGGCAAGCTACAATATGGTAAGGTAGAGCCTCCTAGGCCGGTGCATTCCATTTCCGGTCTCATTTAGGTGAGTGTAGGTCTCCTTATGGCATGTGTTACATCAATAACGCACAAGTATGGTCTTGATTTCATCTCTTTATAAGCAATGCATTCATTTGTTGTTAGCATTTTGGATCCATTCACATGATTATAATTGCCTTTTTAAACCCCTTCACAAAATTTATCCTTAGCTACATATAAAAATTGCCTACCTTATTGAGTTAGTAGCTTTGATTAGTTGTGTTTGGGTGCTCATTTGAGATTTGGTTCATCTTTAAAATCATTGTGAGCTTGGTCTTAATGCTCTTGGACGAAAAGAAAAAAAGAAGTGAAAAAAGAAAAAAAAAATTGGAAAAATGAAAGAAATGAAAATATGATGAAAAATGATGGAAAAAGAAAGGAAAGAAAAGATGAGAAAGAAAAAGCATGAAATGAAAAAAGAGAAGCATGGTTTGTATTATGAAAAGAAGAGGAAGTTGATGTAAGAAGCTCTCATATTTTATTCATATATTTTGGAGAGTAATTCTTTTGATTTGTATCGGAATTTTGGGAATAGTTTTGGGAATTGAGCATCCTTGCATATGGTTGTTACTAGCTCGACTTAGCTCCACATACCATAAATCATTTGTTCCCTTTTCTTACCCATCACATATTGCCTTCTTCTTACCCTTGGCTTCTTTTACATGCTTGCATTTGAATGTTTTTGGCTTGTAGTTTTGAAATGATTACCATATTAGATTGCGGGCATACTCTCATGAGTCGAGGATAGGTGAGTGCTACTCATATAAATATCCTTTCACATATAAAAGAGCTTGAGTGTACCATGAGAGTCCAAAGTCAAAAGATCGTGCAAGAGCTTAAAAGTCCATTTGAATTCTTCCATGTTACGCCGTCATATAATCTCATCCATGTTTATGCATTTTTCTTATGTCCATGTTGTTTCGGGATTTGAGTCATATGCTTAATGGTTTATTTTTGGATTATGCAATTGCGAGATTTAGTTGCTTTCTACCCTTGTCTTAAGTGCTTGCTTGAGGACAAGTAGTGGTTTAGCTTGGGGGAGTTTGATAAGTCCATTTTATATAGACTTTAATTCCCTACTTTAGCTCGGTTTTATAGTATTATTGCAATGATATTAGTGTATTTGTGAGCTAATCCCGTGTTCTAGGCGTTGTGCGTGTATTCGTTACATTTTGAAGGAGTTGGAGCTTTTGTAGCTTTTTCCCGTCAATATAGCAAACATCGGAGTTCACGAGGCTAAAGAAAGCAAGTTGTGACCATGCAAAGGTGTTTCGGAAAGTACAGGGCATTTTGGGAAGAAATGGAAATCCCGAGCTCAAAACCAACTTAGGGTTGGTGCCAAGAATATTCAAGCCCAAATAAAGTCCAAGAAGTTAAGTGGATTTGCAGGAGCTTTGGATGCTACTTTGGATGCCAAATGAAGCCCTTAAGATGCCCTCGGACCATTAATCACGCATACATTGGATTCCACATTACCATAAAGCAAGAAATTAAGACGGAATTAAGTGAACTAATGAGAAAGCCACGGCCCCGATCGGGGTGGGATGGCCCCGGTCGGGGTTTCCTCCATCTTGGTCGTTTACGTTTCACAACCTACTCTTATATAAAGGGTGTTGCATTCCGTCATTGAAACACAATTCCCATTACGTTCTAGTTCACAAAATCCTCTAAATTTCATATTAGTTTTAGTCATTAGCTTAGGTTTAGATTAGTTTAGTTTATATGTTGTTTACATTTCCTTAAACATTTCAAGTTATAATTCAATTTCCATTACAAGTTATTTACATTTCATTCCTTGTTCTTTATTTGCAAGTTCTTCCATTATCAAGGTAATTTCATTTCTTGCATTACTTTTATTATTCATTTGTCATTAGATAATTTACATTATGCCCGAGTAATTTCCTTAGTCTAGGGATTAAGGAAGCCATGCTAAATAACTAATCATGACTAATTAAAATGAGATGTCATAATATCAAATAATAGTTTCTATAACATGTTTGCATTATATTGTTTAATCTTTGGTTATTGGCCGTAATCGTGGATTAAGTTTGTTAATTCATCCTATAAGTCGAGAAGCACGGAATTGAATTAGACTAAACATGCTATAGTAGAACGACCTAGCCATATCGAGAGATCGTTAGGACCCGATCTATGGTCGACGCTAATATCGAGAGATGGGTGTCTAAAGGCCTAAATAATTTATCATTATCAATACATTTCTAAATTAACATGACTAATTAGTAATTTGCATGTGTGACCCGATTTCCCTAGACGCTTTCTTTATAATTGTTTTCATTTTATTTGCATAACCAACCAACCAACAACCGATAAACCGACCTCGATAGAATTCAATCCATAGCAACTTGCTTAGCAAACTCCCGTCTCTTTGTGGTTCGACTCCTATTACTACATTCATTTGTATTTAGAGAATTTATCTTTGATTAGGTATACGACAATCCTATCACCTTATTTTTAACAACTCACAACTGGTTTGTATGACTCTCACCTCGCAAGGATTGACTCACACTCAACTCTCAACCTCGCAAGGAAGAAAATTAAATACCTATAACTCGCAAGTAATAAGCACACAACAAGAACTCTTGTATTAACTCTCAAACTCGATTGAATAAAACTGAATATAAACCCCTCTATTTATAATAGATTAGGCCGATTAGAGACTCCTCAAACTGACCAAAATAATTCTCCTAAAACAGACTAGTAAAACATTCCTAAAACAGGAACTTACCATGGCACAATTTGCCTTATTTAAACTATGCAAAGATTAGGAAATAAACAACAACTACCTTAAACTAATTAAACTAGAATAAGGAAAACTGAAATTAGGAAACTAAGCAACTACTCCGTAACCGTCTTGAGTCTTGAAAACCATGTCTGGCCAGCTGCATTGACCTTCGTGTTGACCTGCTACCTTGTAAACCATGTCAATAGCTCATTATCTCCTAATGCTCCTGCATCAACTCCACTCTAAATCACCCTCGTGACGCTCAAGTCATTATGTATACATGAATGCACGAGAGAATGTAAGATTGATATCTAAGTGCCTTTTTTACCTTTACTTCAAACAATAAGTCTTGCTGGAAACGGGTAAAATTTCGTCACAAATTGAAGACGGAGTAAATGTGATCCATTTAAAACAAAAATATAACCATTTTTAGATAAAAAAAGTTAGTATAACAATTTTCTAAGGTATAATAGGTTGTCATTAAAATGATCACATTTTCATTTTAAATGAGTCACATTTTGCCAATTGAAATTGTTACGAAAATTGTCCTCTTTCATAGAATTGGTGTACTCCAAATGAGTGACATCATTCGGGAGATCTCATTGGGTGACATCATGAGGTATGACCTTGATCAACGACTTGAGTCCTTGACCATGACCTTGAATCCTTGATCGTCACCGCTTTATATATTCAAAAATTCTTGTGTACTCCGGGAGTACGGTACTCCTTACACTCAAGCTATTAAAATATTCTATTTTATGAATTGCTTTTGAGTGTAAGGAGTACCGTACTCCCGGAGTACACAAGTATTTTTCTTATACTCTCTCCATTCAACTCCACTTTACATGTATTCCATTTTCGTCCATTCAACTCCACTTTACAGGTTTCCTTATTTGGCTAAAAAAATGACAATTCTATCCTTATTGAAAATCTTTATTTACAAAAAATGCCACCCAAACCCCACACTAACCCACCATAAAACCCCACCTTTATGTTTTTTTAATATTTTTAACCTCTTTTTCTCTTTCCCCATGTACTTTTAATACTTTTTTAATCCGCTCCTTAATATCCGTGTAAAAACCAAAGTTGTAAAGTGGAGTTGAATGGAGGGAGTATCATTATATATATAAAAGAATCTTGTAAAACCGCTGAGGTGGCACAATCTCCTTTGAGAATTAAGGTAATGCAGCCCTCACATTCAACCTCACAAAATCAGTTTTGTTTGAGCCAATCACGATTTTGCAATATGGCCACATCAGCAAAAAAAAAAAAAAAAAAGTCCAATTAAATGTGGCGTACTTTTAACCTATCAGTTTAATGGTCAATTCAATTTCTATCAGTATACAATTTCCTAAGCTGGCATGCTTCAATGTCCATTATTAATTCATCCCTATCTAGATCACAACTTACCAGGTAAATCATTTTCCAAAAAACAAGCCTCATTCAAAATAAATTTCAAAGACACTCACAATTCAATCATCATCCCCAACCTTTCCTGACTTCTCTCTCCAGATCTCATCCAACAAAACCCAACACCAATACCGCACAACCACCACGTTTGTATGTTGTTGGAAGATGACGCAGAAGACAGTGCGATATAGGCTGGTCGCCGGTCGGTGGTTTTTCGTTTTCATGGCAATGATGTTCCCGTATAACATCATAAACTCAAAATCCTAAATATCCATTTTAATCTTTGCTTAAATATCATTTTTACTTCCAGCCTTTACTTCTAAGGTTTCGCCATCTCTCAATTGCCTCACTGGTATCTCAGTCTCCTTTTTCTGTTACTTTCATTTAGTTTACTTTATAAATTAGAATTATAGCTTTTTTTTATTTAAATTGTTGGGTCTTAGTTATAATTTATTTATTTTTTGGGTATGTGAATCAGTGAAAAGAAGCAACAATGGCGATATCAAAGCTCGACAAGAAAATCGTGAAGATGCGTGTGAAGCTGTAATGCCTCTTGGTAGTGATTTCAAAAATTCAACATCCTCCTAGACTTTCTCTATTTCCGTTGGAGCCAAAGACACTAATTTTGGCTATGATACATGATGGAAACAGTGGAATAAGCAAATTAGCGATAGCTTATTAAACTACCTTCACTTTCTTATATTGCAAATTAGTAGTAAGTCCATGCAATTTTCATTATTAGTTATCTAGATATAGGATCGAAGATGTGTATACCCGCTCTTACTCCGCCATAGAGAGGTTGAGGTGCTATGTAATGTTCTTGATGGTTGTTGCATGTGTTTAAATGAGTAATTGCTTGTGTCTATGGCTGCAGTGCCGCAGATTGGAAGTTTGGCGCATAACAGTTCGTTAAAATGCTTCCAGATAAAGTATTTGTTCACTGTAAAGAAACTTTTTTTTCTCCACTTGGTTTTTATCGTCTTTAAGCTTAATGTTATGTTACAAATATTGTGTACTTGAATTTCTTTCGAAAATAGTAGTGATAGATGTTCTCAACCATGTCATATTTCTGGTTGTTACATCCGTAAATTGTGAGTTGTTCGGGATTGTGGCTTCATGAAGTAGTGATTTTTTAGTCATGAAAGCATCGGCCGTAAACTCTTTTTCCATCTTCCATGGACTGTTCGAACCAATAGATGAGAATGAAGTTACTTTATTAAAACAAGAGTTGAATGTATGGATGTATGGCAAAAAATTATGTTTTGTGGTGCACAGGCTTTCTCTATCCTTCTTTATCATTAATTAGTGAGTAAAGTTCTGTTTTCGGCAAAAAATTATGTTATGTCTGATTGGTCATATAACAATCTCCTAACAAAATGCGTTTCGTATGGAAAATTGTCCTTGGTGGATCTTTCTTATAAGGTAATTTTGCACTTTTGCTTGATATACTATAATATAATGTAACAGGCAGTGAACGGAACGGGTCAAAGCTGACGTTAAATGGGGTAGATGTCATGGCTCAGAGATTGGCAACCGAGGTTGGTTGTTAAAAATACAAAATAATTCAGTAGCTAACTTACCTTATGTTGTTCTGCTTTTCTAATTTGTTAGAGAAACATTATGTTGGTTTCATTGGGTTAAGCGAGGTCATCAATTTCGTGTTCAGAAATTATTGAAAACAAGCCAGAGCTTCGTAAAATTTCCTTTGTTGCACATTCAGTTGGTGGTTTAGTCGCAAGATATGCAATTGGTATTCTGTATCAACCACCTAAGGGTGATAATGAGAATTCAACAGGGACAATGGGAGGTCTTCAAGCAATGAATTTTGTCACTGTAGCTACTCCTCATCTTGGTTCACGTGGTAACAAACAGGTAAATTATTCCTATTATGTGTTTTGTGTGAGTGTACTAATTGTACTCAGACTTGTGCCATATTTTAGTGGTTGGATTATACAGTGAAGAGGACAAAGAAAAAGGAAAGGGCTGGCGACGGTGGAGTTGGGTCGATGCGTCGGAGAGATCTGGACCGTCGTGGGTGACTGCCGACGTCAAGTGGTAATGAGCAATGACTGCGCTTCTTTAACAAATTAGTATGGAGTTCGTCGAGTTGGCAAAATTATAGGCTTTTTGGTACAATGGAATTTGTCGATGATGGATGACTGATGATGATAGATGATATTATTGAAAGTGTAAAAATAGGAGAGCAGTAGATTTAGTACAAGGTAATAAACTGGAAAGTGAAAAGGTACGAGTGTGAATAAAGGTAGGTGTAAAAATGGCGGAGTAGTAGTGAATACTGATATTACTCAGGTTTGTTAATGGAGTGTGTATGTCAAATTTCTTTTTTTCTTTTATTCAAAGGTACACTAAGGTCATACTAACAACTACGGAGTATTAACCAACTTAACAATGTTAATTGTATTTTTATTTCGCGTCCAAGGCTTGGGAATTATGAACCCATTTTAGTATCAAAATATTTTTACTTTAACAGAAAACTATATCACAAATTCTCATTTAACGGTTAAAATCGTTTAGGATATTCTATATGGACATCCCTATATTTATTCATATTCTATGTGGTATCCTCTTTTTCCACTAAAAAACATTGGGTGCGCGTATAACTTATGGTCACGAATTCAAAACGCAACGATTTTTTTTTTCAAATCGATCTCCGTTTAAAGAGATTCGATTTTAAAAAAATATTACCACTTTCGAAACTTAATGCAAGAGTCATGGTTGGTCAAACGTTTTTAACCAAATAAACTTTGACCAACTATATCTCATGGCTGCGAGTTCATTAAGTAACAATTTTTTTTTTTTCAAATTGATCGTCTTAACGAGATATTTTGTTTAAACAAAAAAATGTCGTTTCCAAATTCGTGACCAAGAATTATAGACGGTCAAAGTATTTTTTTTTTTAACTCAAAAAAGAGGGGTATACCATAGAATACGAAAAAACCCAGGGCTGCCAAGTAGAATAACCTAAAACATTTTAACGTTCTGACGGATCAAATAGAACGAAACATTATGACAAGTCGAATTAAATTGGTAAAATAAAAGGAAAGCTTTTAGGGATGGCAAAATAATTGTCCTATCTCAATAAATAGAGTCCATTTTTGAAATAATGGTCAAAAATAAAATATTTGTCGTTTTGGGTCGGTTTTGAAAATATTTGTCAAAATGGTGTCCACGTAGGCTCGGGATTTCTAGACCTGAAACACGCCACTACTAATGACGTGTTTTGTGAAGGAAACACGCCATTAGTAGTGGCGTGTCTTTACAACAATTTTTTTATTCAACTGACTAAACTTAAAAAAAAAAAAAAAAAATTACACAAGACACGCCATAGGGGATGGCGTGTTTCCCCTCCGAAACCCGCCATTCCCAATGGCGTGTTTGTTTTAGTCCATTTTTTAATGAAGTTTCTTTCCCTACTCATTTATAAACACGCCATTTGTAGTGGCGTGTTTTAGGTCCAGAAATCCCGAGCCTACGTGGACACCATTTTGGCAAATATTTTCAAAACCGACCCAAAACGACAAATATTTTATTTTTGACCATTATTTCAAAAATGGATTCCAATAAATAAGGTATTATTTGATCCGTTTTATTCATAATATGGGTCTTAAGAGATCTAAAAGATAAACATTTATATGTCGAGCGAGACTCGGCCATCAAAACTATCTATATAGATAAACCGTATTACAAACATCTCACAAATTTAATAAATAGATTTAATTTCTAAAAATTTAATACAGCCCCGTGAATTTTCACGGGTCTTACACTAGTATTTTACTTAAAACCAAAAAGTTGAATAAAACCCTTCTTAAAAAAAAAAAAAAAAAAAAAGGAAAAAGTTTCAACTAAAACTGTATAGCAATGGCGACGCTTCCAACAGATATAATCACCGACATTCTCTCACGATTACCATCAAAATCCCTTTGTCGTTTCATATGCGTCGGTAAATCCTGGAATTCTCTAATCAACGATCCCAGTTTCATCACACTCCACCACAACTTTTCCCTAAATTCAAAAAACCCTAATCTCATAATTTGCCATGATTCTCTCTCCATTTCGGAAATTCCGGCGAACAACCACCACACCCTCCGTTTCTCTGACCTCGACCACCCTGTCAACCACCTCCCTGACTACGCAACGGTCCAATTCCTCGGTTCTTGCAACGGCATCCTTTGCATTTCCGACCGTTACAAGAAAACCCTCTTTCTTTACAACCCTTGTACCAAAACGCAACGTTTAATCCCGCCCGTACCGTCTAGTATTCCGGATGATAATGACCCGTTACTCACTAATTACAACCCACTTGTGTATAAACAAGTTGATCATATCACTGTTTTCGGGTTCGGGTTTGATTCGGGTAGCGATGATTATAAGTTGTTGAGGGTTGTTGAGCGTTATGAGGAGCGTGTGCAAATGGGTAGAGAAGTTAGGTTATATAGTTTGAAAAACAATTCTTGGAAAAGGGTTAGTGATGAATTGATCTATTACCCTAATCAGCCTTTCGACGGGATTCATGTTAATGGGGTTTTGTATTTCCTTGTTACAAATGAAGGTGGAACTGCAATGGTTAAATGTTTTGATCTTAAGACGGAGATTTTCTCCGTTTTAGCTATGTTTGATTACGATAGGGATTGCGATAATCATAACTTTGTTTTTTGTGATTTAAAGGGGTGTTTTGGTGTAATGGCAAATTATTTGAAACATGATTATAATATGCCGTATGGTTGGAAATTGGGTCGAGCTGATTTGTGGGTTAGGAAGGAGATTGGGAAGAAGGAGTGTTGGGTTAGGTTGTTCAGTATATCTGACCCGGTGAGGATTCGGAACGTGTCCAATATTAGGCCGGTTGTTTATTCGAAAGATGGTGGAAGGATTTTGCTTGAATTTAGTGGTTCTATGTTTTTCTGGTATGATTGGGTGAGCAATAAGTTTGAGAGTGTTGAAGCTACTGGGTTGCCACATGAGGAGCCTTTCGATACCTATGCTTTTGTGGGCAGCCTTGTTTCCTTGGCGACTGATAAGAAGAAGACAACGGTGAAAACTGTGCCAAAGAAGAACACACATAAGTAAAGTTTTTAGTTGGTTTTGTATGATTGCAGATTGCAGATTGCCTTTGGTTTTGGTTTTATCAGTCATCAAATAAGTGCTTGGTCTTTGTATAATGTGTTATGGTTTGCTGACATTATAAGTTTTTTCATATGATGCTTTTGTGTGTGTATACCTCGTGATATTAATTCTGTGCCAAAGTTGAACATAGACTACCAATCTCTCCGTAGATATACAGCTACATTGTGAATTTGGTCTAGTTATTTTATTATACCAAGTATTTTCATTTGAAAAAATTAAACCCATTAAGATACTTTGATCTGCAGCTCTCTGAGAATAAGAGAGGATGTCCTCTGCTGTCTGTTTGCTTGTCTTGTTGACATGTTCATATGGGAAGATTTTATCCCTTCTTGTTGCCTGCTTGCTAGTTTTTAAATTTTCCTGCAATATGATCTTTGATTTCCTATTGTTTCAGCTTTTTGCTTGAGTTGTTAAATTGTAATGCTCTGAAGAGCTTGCAGACTCGTGCTGTTTTTTTGTTTTCCCTGGTAGACTTAGTACCCACACTCCAAATGTGATCAGTGTCATACTTACTATGTAAATAGAAAGAGACTACTGATGAATGTGGCCCCTGTCGCGATCAGATTTTCTGGTTCATTGATGCTGATTGTAGCAATTTGTTGGTATTTCACCACTTGTCCACATCTCATTTTTTTTGTTACCTTTTGTGTCCCTGTGACTGGCGACTGCACCTTCCATGTTGCTTCAAACTGTACATTTTGGGTGTCTAATATGTTTTCCTTGTGTTTTTCTAGGAAAAATTCGGGTGGTTTTCTCTCAACTGGGTTCAAGCTGAGGCTCTGATCTATATGGAAGGTAAGTATTAAAAATTTATCGAGCGATTTGTAGAATTGTCGGTCATAATGCTTATTTACTTTTTCCTTGAAAATAATTATTCCAATTACCTAGCTGCTCTACTAGCTTAGCTGACTATGATGTATTGATTCAGTACTACTTGATCTACCCTCTAACATGGAGACATCAATTTATTCTGATTGCGGCATAGCAAAATGAGAATGCACAATCAACATTTTCGGTGTCGAAATTATAAACCTACTATTAAAATTTTGAGTCCCAAATATGTTATACAAGTATCTAGTTAATTGGTCTTTTCCTTTCCTTAATATGAGTAGTTTATCTTGTTGTCTTCCTAAGTGTGTGTTTGTTTACATTGACTCTTACTCTCCAAAAACAGAAAAAATCATCCTTAATTTGTGAAAAGTGCATAAAACACCGCATCACAAAACTTCGTGTAAGCCTTATATTCTTATGCCCAATCGTTTATTTATCTTTGTTTGAATTTTTCTGTATAAAAAAAGGTAATTATCATTGCGATAGAGAGTATCTTCTTAGTATTCTTTTTTTTAAACTTTTTGAATAATTATCATGACATATAAAAGGGGTGATATTCTTTTAGTTAGTTTCCAAAGAGGGCATCTGCCTTAGGTAGCCATGGCACGCCCATGGCCTGGGCTTGGTGCGTCTTTCGTCCCCAGGACACGCCCATGTTTCCCTTGACCTGGCCATGAACAATGCTAATAGTGTGAGAATCAAATAAAGCGAAGGATAGCAAAATGTTGGTGTTAATATTTACTTATGTCGTTCATAATTTGTCATTTCCTATATTGCTTTGTGCTTTTCTTCCATCTTTAATCTTCACTAAGTTGTCCTCTCCGTTCTTCACAAATTTGTCAACAAATAAAGCAACATACCCCATTCAACTAGATTTATTAGTTTTTACATTTAACACATTACCCTAGTGCCTCCTCAATGGCTCCGGAGCCCAAATATATGTTATGAAGAATAATTTGTCAAATGGTGATACTATAAATAGTATGCAGGGAGTACTTAAGATGATTTGGTCAATAAGTGTGATTTGAGTTCAGAGAGGATATTTTATGTCTTATTTTAGTAAATCAAATTGAAACATGGACTGCTTTCAAGAACAGGCATACTGGAAGGCTGATTCATTTTCTTTACAATGTGATCTTTGCTTTTTTTTACTGGCTTGCTTAGTATGCCATTTTTTGATCGTGCAACTCATTCATACTAACGGGACTGAACTATATCATCTCTGTGTTTTTACTGTTTTGATCGTGCTAGTTTATATGCAAGACAGTTTTACATAAACAACTGCTGTAAAATTGCATGTTAGTTAACCAAATGAAACCTGTAATTATTACCATTATTATATATACTGTATAATGGTATAGCGTGGGTTTCCTTCGTATTGGGTGTTCCACAATGCTTCAAGTTTAGTATCAATATATCATTGTACCTTGATGTTTTTGATGATAGAATTCACAGATTCTGATAGTTTGTCCTGCTATTCCTTGTATGTACGAGTATTACTTAATTCCGTAAGCAGCTATTGTATTTCAAGTGGCCTTTTCATTTTGATTCACAGGTGGAGGCGTATGAAAAGGCAATCGATTTCTCAGAAGTTTGACTATCTTTGCTGTAGGCTTTTTTGTAAACATGTAGCCATGTTTGTTTGCGGGCTTAAGTACAGTTAGTATGTTAATTAGTTGCCCTACTCTGCACTTGATGTCACTCGAAAGGAATGTTATTTTGTACTCGCCTTTGGACGCCTCTCATCTATCGTAGTATGATTTATCTGTTTTTTTGCTTTGTATTTAGATAGAAAGACAAGTCACTTGAAGTGGTTTTGAGCAAGGCTATCTAACAAGAAGTTGCGGCGGTATGACGTGTTGAATGAGAAATAACTGTGAGCCTAAATTGATAATGTAGTATGCTTGAAAAATATAACTATGTTAAATAAGTTATTTCTCACTCAGCACTCACCACTCATGGTGTTGAAACTAAATGAATTTCTTTCCCACAAATATTATAGTTTCGATCGCAATATTAAAGTAACTTGGGTTTGTTGTAAACAAAAGTATAGTTGCTAGTTCTCTAGCAATGTATGATGAGATGCTAATTCGAAATGTATACTAGAAATTGTTGTAAAGTTGATTGTTAAAATAAACAACAAATGACCCTAGAAATTGTTAATCTTACACATACCATCGTTATTTTATCCAATATAATCAAAATTTGTAATCCTATATTATATTAGAAAATACTCTTCATATGGGCTCATTTAGAATTGAGGTAATAGCAAATAGAATAATAGAGTTAAGTCAACTAGAAAATTGAAGAAAGTGATGGTAATAGAAGATAGGAATGGGTAAGGTAGGGGGTGTTATCCATCTCACCCCTAACTAGAAAATTGAAGAAAGTGACGACGACCACAACAATAACAACAACAGCAACAATAAAAATAAAAATAAATAAATAAATATATAAAAACTATTAAGTTAAGATGAACAGAATTGAAATGGGCTGAAGTTAGTGGGGCTGAGCTGAACTAAACTGAGTTGAGCTGAACTGAATTGAATAGAGCTGAGTGAACTGAATTGTATAGGGCTGAGCCGAACTAAATTAAGCTAAACTTAACTGAATAGGGCTGAGCTGCACTGAAGTAAGCTGAGAATAAGTCAGAAAGAACAGGGTCAATCTTTGAAACACATGATTTATTCACAAATTCTCATTTGCGACGGGTCAAATACTACTCACATGGGAGATAAGACAAAAGCAAAGTGTCATGGAGTAACATTTTATTTTGTCTTATCTCTCCATATTGGTAGTATTTGACCCATCGCAAGGTTGTGACAGATATATCTGTCACAAGGAAAACTTGCTAAAGTGTATTAGGGATCCATTTATGAAACAATTGGCCAACAAATACATGATTGGAAATTTATCTCATCTTTCGCTTGTGAAATGTTGATTGCTCTGGACTTTGGGGGTTTAGTATAAGTGCCACATCACGATTAATTTACCTCGGTTTTTGCTTGTGAAATGTCGTCAATCATGATTGAAAATTTGAAGTCTTTATCGTGTAGTTAACTCTATAATAATTCAGACTCTAGTTACACTTAAACCCTTGACACTTGCTTTGCTAATTGGGTTAAACTTGTGAAAAGCCCAATGACCCCCCAAATTACGTGTAACCGCGCAATATTTTACAGTACTTGGAAAAGAATTTGAATAAAACCCCGCGAAACCCATAAATGATTCCCAGTTTCCCACGTTATTTTCAACCGCACTAGTTGCAGAAGAACTGTAACCGTACAACAATGGCGACGCTTCCGACAGATATCATCGTCGATATCCTCTCACGCTTATCACCTAAACCCCTTTGTTGTTTCAAATGCGTCGCTAAATCCTGGAATTCCCTAATCAACGATCCTATTTTCATCAAACTGCACTACACAAAATCCCTAAATTCAAAAAACCCTAATCTCATAATTTCCCATGATTCGCTCTCCATTGCCGAAATTCAGGCGAACGACCACCGTACCTTTCGTTTTTCCGACATCGACCACCCTGTCAAACACCTTCCTAGCTACCCAACGGTCAAATTCCTCGGTTCTTGCAACGGCGTCGTTTGCATTTCCAACCGCTATAAGAAAACAGTATTTCTTTACAACCCTTGTACGAATACGCAACGTTTGATACCGCCGGCGCCGTCTAATATTTCGGAAGCGGTTGACCCGATTCTTACGCACTACAACCCGTTTGTGTACAAAGAGGTTGATCATGTCACTGTTTTCGGGTTCGGGTATGATTCAGGTAGTGATGATTATAAGTTGTTGAGGTGTCTTGAGTATTATGAGGAACGCGTGCTAATGAGTAGAGAGGTTAGGTTATATAGTTTGAAAAATAATTCTTGGAAACGGGTTGTTGATGATTTGATTTACCCTAATCAGCCTGGTTCTGACGGGTTCATATTAATGGGGTTTTGTATTTCACGTTAGTGATATAAATGAGGTTCCATTGGTAAAATGCTTTGATCTTAGGATGGAGACTTTCTCGCTTTTCGAGTTCTTTGATTATGATAAGAGTTTCGATAAGTTTAGCTTCGCGTTAAGGGACCTAGGGGGGTGTTTTTTGCGTAATGGCAAATTATTTGAAACATGCTCTTAATATGCAATTTGGTTGGAAATTGGGTCGAGCTGATTTTTGGGTAATGAAGGAACATGGGAAGAAGGAGTCTTGGGTTAGGTTGTTTAGTATATGTGATCCAGTGTTGATTCGGAATGTGGATCATATTAGGCCGGTTATTTACTCGAAAGATGGTGGAAGGATTTTGCTTGAATTTGCTGGCCGTAAGTTTTTGTGGTATGATTGGAGTAATAAGAAGTTTGAGAGGGTTAAAGCTAGGGGGTTGCCACCCGAAGATATGCCTTTCGATACCTTTGATTTTGTAGGTAGCCTTGTTTCGTTGGGGACTGATATGAAGAAGCCAACTGGGAAAACCCTGCCAAAGAAGAACATGAAAAAGTAAAATTTTAAATTGGTTTTGTATAACTGCCTTTTCATTTATCTAGCATCAAATTAGTGCATGATTTTTGCATCAAATTATTAATTTACTTGTATGATGCTTATGTGTGGCACTATGTGTTGTTATGATCTTGTTCATATGCAAGTGTTGTTGGTGTTACACAAATTCTCATTTGTGAAGGACAATATCCGTCACAAGCTTGTGAGACTTCGTTCCTGTTTGTTGGTGTTTGTTTGAGATGGTGTATCATGCCTCGATCATGTTGTTGGTGATATGTTCGATTGTTGGTGTTTGTTTAACGTCTACTTGGATCAATGCTCTCTATTTCGAATTTGGATGTCATGCCCCTGAAGCTTTAGGATTCATTACTTTTGTGCCAAAGTTTAACAACACGGACAACAAATATATGTAAGTGTACAATGTAAAGTTGGTCTAGGTGAATTTATCATTACAACTTACAAGTATTTACTTTCGAAAATGTTGAATCTAATTATGTGTTTGGAGAAATATTGGTCAAATGGGGCCAATATAAATGGAATGAAGGCAGTCTTTGAGATCCTTTGATCTGCAATTGTTTGGGACTTCTAGTATAGGATATCCACCGTTGAGTGTTTCCTAAACTTCGCTGATTCATTTTCCTTGCAACGCGTCTTTAATTTTCTATTATTTCAGCTTTTTTTTCTGGTTTACTTAGTTGCAGTGTTCTTTTTTATTTCTTGTATAGTTTTCTTTCTGCAGTAAACTATTGCTCTTAGCAGTTAGCAGTGGTCGAATTCTAAGTTCTACACTCTCCAATTATGATTCCCGACTTACTATTAGAATGCTTAAGAGGAAGAGACTACCGGATGGTGAATGCAGCCTTTGTCCCTCGTAGTTAGAGTTTCTAGTTCGTTTATGCTAGTTGTAGCAATTTTTTCATATTTCACCACATCGCAATTTTTGTATCGTTTACAGCCTTGTGAGTTATGACTGCACGATCCCTGTTGCTTTACAATTCCCATTTCCGGTGTCTAAGATGGTTTCCTTGTCTTTTTTTAGGAAAAATACAGACGGTTTTCTCGCAACTGGATTCAAGCTGAGGCTATGATCAATTGGATGGTAAGAAGTAGGAACTGAATAAACATGCATTTGATTTATTTGATAATCTTGTACTGTTACTCCTCATGTGTATTACTTGGCTCCATATGCTACAACCTGACATTCTAGCCTTTTCGGTCCAGGAGTTACCAGTGGTGGCACGTGAAACCAGGAAGGCGATCCATTTTTCTTTGCAGTAGTCTTGCTATTTTTCTTTGCAGTAGCCTTTTCGGTCCAGGAGTAATATGTAGTCATGTTTGTTTTCTGGGCTTATGTACAGTTAGTATGGTAATAGTTGAGGCCATACTCTGAACTTTCTGTTGCTATAAGGTGATTTTTTTTTTTTTTTTTTTTACTGGTCTTACAACACATTTTATCTACCGTAAATGGTTTTTTCATGCTCTATAATCTATATTTTCGTTTGATAGCAGGACGAGTTACTTAGAGCGAGGTTTGGATAAGCTGTCCCACAAAAACTTGCTGTAAGAGTGAATACGAAACATTTTAGAACTGGAGAGGATCTCCACTCGTGTTTGCTACTTTTAGATGAGTGACGATCCTCTTCAATTCTAAAAAGTACGGGAGGGTCCAGTGCTAGCCAAAGATGATGACACCTGTATGTGTTTCAATTAAGAAATTAAGTCTTCTTTCCTACCTTCTCCATTAGTTGTCCTCAGAAATCCAAAATCGAGTCGAATGCTTAATTTCACGGAAATGAAGGTGCCTTCGGCTTCAAATGCAGTAGAGAGGTCAGAGGAGTAATTACGTTTTGACTCAAAACCTAGATGGACTACTTTCCCTTCTCCTCTCAATAACCCATTCAATCGATTCCAGCGATCCAATTTGAGTCAATACCTTTCCTTCTCCTTGTGTTTAGCGTCACCATGCAAATGGTCTGGAGAGGTAACGGTCCGGTGGGGGTGACAGTCACATTTTTTGTCGGGGATCTTAGGGAGTTAGGTGGGGGTAACGCCCATTTCATTCTCTAACTACTAAGCAATGTTACTTCGGCTCATTTAATTTTACGACCATATATATTTGTGTCGACACGATAAGACATAAATATGAGTATGAATCTGTATTAAAACTTATAATCCAACACTTTTCCTAAGAGAGCTAAATTAGTGAGCAAAGATTTTATAAAACATCTTGAAGTATATTTAGATGTTGTTTGGCCTTGCTTATGTAAAAAAGTTTTTTCCTTTTTTAAGGAGTTTATTCACAAGTTACTTTTTGGAAAAGTTTTTGTTGTTTGGCCAAACTTTTGTAAAAACAGTTTCTAATAAAATTTATATGTTTGGGCTAACTACTTCCATTCAACTTTTCATTTTAATTAATTGAAGAATCATCATTTGAATAAAAACTAATGTTTAAATGAAATTATGTAATCACTCGACAATTATACTAAAACCATATAATTACCCTTCAAAATTATAATTTTACACACGCTTGTCAAATCGAAATTATGCTGAGAAATAAAAATAGTAAATGTCTATATTACCAAGTTTAAAATCATCACATATTCATAAGAGAAGTAGCGATGGAATTACGAACAATTGCTAAATATTACTGTATTAATATTCAGAAAACCTAGACAAAAATAATTGTAATTATATATCTGCTGTAATACCTCGGTTTTATGAGCTGTTGGGTACTCTATCGAGTAGGGCTTACTCTGTCGAGTAAGTCAGTTTTGCGTTCTGGAGTGAGTACTGCCTGTAGGGTATTCGATCGAGTATGGGCAACTCGATCGAGTAGGGGCTACACGATCGAGTACCTTAGTTACTCAATCGCGTAAGTCGGGTTTTATACGGGTTTTGCCGGGTTTTGATAGCAATGCGTGAAATGATATGTAAACTATCTACATCAGTTCTTTTTAGCTTTTACCTAAAATCTAAACTTTTTACAAAGAAAACAAAGCAACGTCGATTCTTTTTCTCTCATTGCTATCAAATCTAAGGGTTAGAGTCGTCGGATTTCGGAATTCTTTATACAGTTGAGACCGCCGTATTGTGGTTAAGATCCTTGTATCGTTTTTATGTTAATTCGTTAGTTTTGGTTGAACCCTAATTGGGTGAATTTGGGATGTTTGGGAGTATTGTTGATGATAGATTGTAATTGTATGATTATATGTTGATAGGAGGGGATTTCCTAGAGGAACGCTTTTGATCTGCTGCTTGTGTTGATTTTGGTGATTGCATTTCAGGTAGGGTTTCCCTACTCAGTTATTGTATACATGATTATGAGATGGTTGATGGTTGATTGACTTGTGGATATATCGTAATTGGTTTTGGTATTGTTGATATTGTAATTGAATGTTGTTGATTGTCTATGGTTCGCGAGGTGCGCTCTCGGCTGAGTGGAGTCACTTGCGGTAGTGGCTTCACGCCCTTGATTCGCCCCTTGTGGTTCCCGTTACAAGGGGGATGTGCACATTAAGGAACATGGGTTATTCGCTCGATGGAGATGAGCGGGGCTTAGGTGGGAAAGGCTGCAGTCTCCCACTAGCGGTGTGGATTACCAGTTGCGATTGGTAATCTGGCAGGGCTAGACCTTCAGGCTAGTCAGATAATTGGTGATGGTGATGTGATGGTGTTGGAGGATTGTGACTTGTTCTTGTTGTTGTATTATCTTATATCATTGTACAGTAACTGACCCCGTTTAATTATTTTGAAAATTGTGGTGATCCATTCGGGGATGGTGAGCAGTGTTTAGCAGGTATGGCTTGGATGCGCGAGGGTTAGCTGGGGATGAGTCACCACGAGTCAGCTAGTAGTCTTTCGCTGTTTTGTCAAGGCATTTTTATTTATTCAGTTGGATTTTGGTTTGGAACTGTTGTTTTGTACCTTTCAATTTTGGTTTGAATGTAATAACTTTAAACTATTTAGGGGGCGTTTGATTCAATAGCATGGAATGGAATGGATTCGAATATGAATCCATAATGGTATGGGGTTTTAAATCCATTTCCTCATAAACTTGTTTGGTTCATCTTAAAATTGTAGTAGGGAGAAATGGAGTTTGATACAAAGGGGGGAAGTTGGGTATGCGATTCTAGGAGGTTGGAATGGAGTTAGAATCCATTGGGTATCTAACTCCATTCCAAAAGACTCCAACCAAATATTGGAATGGAGCAAATCCATTCCAATCCATTCCAAGAGAGCCAACCAAACACCCCCTTACTTAAATTACGTTTCTTGATGGTCACTTTTGATTACTATTGTAACACCCCCATACACCAAGTGCCTTACCAGGACCACCTAATGCATGTGAATGCTACCATCTCGGTTACCCGATGCAATGTATATCAAATTGACAATGAAAGAACATACTTTCATAAATAAATTAAAAGCGATACATGTTCAAACCAAAACTGTTAAATGAAAATACAACTGTTCCAAAAATGCCAATCAACTAAAGTAAATAAATGTTTAACGACACAACGGAAGACTTCTAGACATCTCGTGATGACTCAACCCAGCTATCCCATGCGCGTCCATCTCATACCTGCTCAATAACTACTTACCATCCCCGAATGGATCACCATAATTTCAAAACATTTAAACGGGGTCAGTTACTGATTACACAAAACAATACAACAGAAACAATACACAAAACACCCAATCTCCATCACAACTCCACACACCTGACTACACACTAAAGTGTTAGTGTGTAGTCCTGCTAGAATACCCATCGCAACAAGTATTCCACACCGCCAGTGGGGGACCGCAGCCGTTCCCACCTAAGCCCCGTTCATCTCATCCGAGCGATAACCCATGTTGTTTAATGTGCACATCCCCTCTGTGGCGGGTTCCACAGAGGGCGAATCAAGGGCGTGAAGCCACTCCCGCAGGTGACTCCACTCAGCCGAGGACGCACCTCGAGAACCACAGACAAACAATCACAACCAAATACAAAATCAACAATCACTAATTCCAATACGATATAGACAAATGTTATTAATCAACAACCACCACAATCAATCAACCAATCAACATGTATGTAACCAATAACCGAGTAAGAAATCCTACATGGAATAAACAATCACAAGACCGTCACAAGCAGCTAATAAAAAATGCTCCTCTACGAAACCTCTTCCTATAATCACATAATCATGCTATTACCATCTAATACAACAATATACTCCTAAACCCCTAATCTACCCAATTAGGGCTTTAAACAAAATTAACGAAACAATATAAAAATTATACAAGAATCTTACCCTTGACACGACAAACTGAATGGCGTAAAGAACACGACGATCCGACAATCTTAGCCTTTGGGATTTGACAATAACGCGAAGAACAAAGCAACGTAACTCTTTTCTCTCTTTGAAATGTTTTTAGAAAAGTAAAAATAATTAAGAAACTGACGGAAACCCTTAAATACTAATCATGCGTTATTAACAAATCCCGGCTAAAACAACCTGTAAGACCAACTTACTCGATCGAGTAAGTGACTTACTCGATCGAGTGCCCCTTACTCGATCGAGTGTCACACGTACTCGATCGAGTACCCATCAGGCAGACTATTGTTTCGTATAAAATCATACTTACTCGACAGAGTAAGCTCCACTCGATAGAGTAACCATAGACATAGAAAACCGTAGTATTACAGTTTTCCCTCCTTAAAAAGAAATTCGTCCCCGAAGTTCAACCCATACAAAAAAACAAAACATACTAACTCAAAACACGACACAACAACGCCACTAAAACTCAAAACAAAACTCCCAACCACAACTCAACCCGACTCAAAGCAATTACTAACTATGCGAAACTAACATAAAACCACACCAAAACCTTATGCGACCATCTCCTACCCCCGCAAAAGAAACATGGTTACGTCTCCGTAACCACACATACCTGATCAAAAAGAGACGGATACCGCTCCCTCATGGCCTCTTCCGCCTCCCAAGTAGCTTCCTCAACCTCATGATTAGACCATAGAACCTTAAGCAACACTGTTTCCCCGTTCCTAGTTTTCCGAACCTTGCGATCAAAAATCTGTTTTGACACCTCAAGATAAGACAAGGACTCATCCAACTCTATGTTCTCCACCTCTAGTATACATGTGAAGGATCGCTCACATACTTCCGTAACTAAGACACATGAAACACATTATGCACCCAATCCAAAGCCGCTGGTAAAACCAACCAGTAAGCAACCTCACCCACACGATCCAAAATCTCATACGGTCCGATGAACTTCTGGCTCAGCTTCCCTTTCTTACCGAACCTCATAAACCCACGCATAGGAGACACTTTCAAAAGACCCTTGTCCCCAACCTGAAACTCTATGTCACGGCGATGCAAGTCCGCATAACTCTTTTGTCGATCCTGGGCTGCTTTCATCTTTTGCCTAATCAGCTTAACCTGTTCTATCATCTCCTGTACCATCTGTGGTCCTAAAACCACGGCCTCAGCTCTATCATCCCAGCAAATCGGACTCCTACACCTCCTCCCATACAAAGCCTCAAACGGTGCCATCCCAATACTCGTGTGATAGCTGTTGTTATAAGAAAACTCAATCAGATCCAACCTATCTTCCCAGCTACCACCAAACTCCATCACACAAGCCCTCAACATATCCTCCAAGGTCTTGATAGTCCTCTCTATCTGCCCATCTGTCGCAGGATGAAAAGCAGTACTCATCTTCAAGGTAGTTCCCATCAGATCCTGCAACTCTTGCCAAAACCGTGATATGAATCTCGCATCTCGAGCTGACACAATATCCTTAGGCACCCCATGTAACCGAACCACATGCTTTCTATATCCCAAACCTAACTGTATCTTTGTCCAAGTATCTTTCATCGGAACAAAGTGAGCTGACTTAGTCAAGCGGTCAACTATTACCCATATCATGTTGTTACCCTGTTGAATCCTCAAAAACCCACTATAAAGTCCATAGAGATAGACTCCCATTTCCACTCAGGTACCTCAAGAGACTGAATCTTACCTTGTGGTCGTCGCTGTTCTCCCTTGACCCTCTGACATGTCAAACATCGTGCCACAAACTCAGCTGTTTCCTTCTTCATCCCAGGCCACCAGAAAGTCTTCTTCAAATCTTTATACAACTTGTCACCACCTGGATGTACTGAATATAGTGTGCAATGAGCCTCTTTCATGATTATCTTTTTCAACTCCTTATCACTAGGAACATACCATCTCCCATCAAATCTCACACTGCCATCTGAATGAATAGAGAACCGAGACACCGTCCCTTTCTCTACTCCAGCTCTCCACTCCTCAATCTTAGGATCTAAAGCCTATTTCCTGCGAATGTCATCATAAAGATCTGGCTCCACTGTCAAGTCCCCTTTAGCATCCCCTTTCTGTATCATATGTATCCCTATCTTCCCCACCTCATCTCTCAACCTCATCAAAGACATAGCTGTGCATAGAGAATGCACGCTCTTCCTGCTCAACGTATCAGCAACCACGTTTGCCTTCCCTTCATAGTATATAATATCCATGTCATAATCCCTATCGCCCATCCACCTCCTCTGTCTCATGATCAGCTCCTTTTGAGTGAAGATGTACTTGAGACTCTTGTGATCTGAAAACACCTTAAAGGTCGCCCCATAAAGATAGTGCCTCCAAATCTTGAGAGCAAACACAACTGCACCCAACTCTAGATCATGTGTCGGATAGTTCTCCTCATAAGGCTTCAATTGCCTAGAAGCATAGACAATTACTTTCCCATTCTGTATCAACACACATCCTAATCCATTCTTTGAACCATCTGTATATACCTCAAAGTTCTCACACCCTTCTGGTAAAGCTAAGACTGGAGCTGTGGTCAAGCGCTCCTTTAATGTTTGGAACGCCGTCTCACAACTGTCATCCCAACGAAACCTGTTCTCTTTCCTCGTCAATGCTGTCATAAGTCTGGTGATCTTTGAAAAGTCTTTCACAAATCGACGGCAGTACCCTGCCAAACCCAAGAAACTCCTGTCCCTGCCACATTCTTCGGTGCTTCCCACCGAGTGATTGCCTCTATCTTTGCCGGATCCACAGCTACACCATTCTTGGAAATCATATGCCCCAGAAAGGCAACTTCCTCGAGCCAAAACTCACACTTTGACAACTTTGCATACAACTGATTGTCACGCAAAGTCTGCAACACTAACCTCAAGTGCTCCTCATGCTCCTCCTTAGTCTTGGAATAGACTAAGATATCATATATGAACACCACCACAAACCGATCCAAAAACTGACTGAAGACCCGGTTCATCAAATCCATAAAAACTGCTGGTGCATTAGATAACCCAAACGGCATCACCACATACTCATAGTGACCATACCTCGATGTAAAAGCTGTCTTTGGTATGTCCTCATCCCGAATCCTCACCTGATGGTACCCTGACCTCAAATCAATCTTGGAAAAGATCACCGCCCCACTCAATCGGTCAAACAGATCACCTATCATTGGCAAAGGATACTTGTTCTTCACTGTAACCCTGTTCAGCTCCCTGTAGCCGATGCACAACCTCAAACTCCCATCTTTCTTCTTCACAAAGAGAACTGATGCTCCCCACGGTGATACACTAGGTCTAATGTACCCCTTATCAATCAAATCATCCAGCTGTTTCTTCAGCTCCTCTAACTCCTTAGGACCCATGAGGTACGGGGCCTTAAAGATTGGTCCCGTCCCTTGTTTTAGCTCCACACTGAAATCTATATCCCTCTTTGGTGGCGTACCTGGTATGTCCTCCAGAAAAACATCTGAAAACTCTCCCACCACTGGTATCTGATCAGCTGTCGAACTCACCTTACTATGGTCTCTCACATGGCACAGAATTAAAGGACTCCCCTTCCTCAGATAGGACTTCAATGTCACCGCAGCAATCACTTTGACTTTGGGTTTGACAAAAAACCCACGATAAGACACACTAAATCCCTTATGACCTCTCAAAGAGACTCTCTTTTGGTGACAATCTATTCTAGCCTTGTACTTACCCAGCCAATCCATACCAACTATCATCTCAAAACCATCCATGGAAAATTCTAACAAATCTATTGGAAGGTCAACCTGCCCAACTATCATAGATACACCCTTATACAACCTCCCACAAGTTACAGACTCACCCGACGGTATAAAAACCTCCTCTTTTACAGACTCAAACTTCCCCAAACCCAAAAGCTTAGCATGACTCGACGATACAAAATATTGTGATACCCCCGAATCAACAAAACAAAGGTAAAGACACCATTAACAAGAAAAGTATCCGTGATCACGTGAGTATCATCTTCAACTGCCTTCTTGTCCATCATGAATAGCTTGCCACTGGTCTTCTGTCCACCTCCCTGGACAGTACTAGCAGAAATAGACGGCTTAGCAAATAGATCCCCTGGTTGTTGTTCGTTGTTGGTTTCTGATATGAATTACCGCCATTGCGGTTAGCCCCACCGTTGTTGTTATTCTGACCACCCTGATTGTTCCATGACCTAGCCGGCCTGTTACTAGCATAACTCTGAGACGGACCCTGAGAGAAACTCCCCTGTGATGACCTCTGGAAACCCCTTCCCACAACACTGTTACACTCATGTCTCTTGTGGCCTACACCTCCACAATTACAGCAAGTTACACCCCAGCTGCTACTACCACCACCTCTACCACGCTAAAAATAAGCTCCACCACTGAACCCCGAACCCGATGAGTAAGCCCTCGCTTGGTTATGGTTACCCCTCTTGTAACTAGACTGACCACCACCCTTGCTTTCAACCTTTCTCTTCTTAGGACCTCTCTCCCTATTCTCCTTGGCCATCTCGACCAACCTCTCAGCTCTCCCGGCTCGCTCATACACTTCCTTAACATCAGTAAGGACTCCTACAGGCAGCTTCTCCATGATCTTATATGTCAAACCCTTCTCAAACCTCAACTCTAAGTTCTCCTGGTTTAACCCCATATCCTCAGCATACTTAGACTTCTCGTTGAACTTATGGTAGTACTCAGCCACCGTCATATCCGGAGTCATTTTGAAATCATCAAAATCCTTTCTCAGCTTACTACGGAAATGCTCAGGTACAAACTCTCGGCGCATAGCTCTCTTGAACTCACTCCAAGGTATAGCCGACTTCCCCTCTCTCATATATAGATCTAAGGCACTCTCCCTTACCTTTGCAGCTGCATCTCTAAAGTAGAACGCAGCTTGTTCCACTTTAAAGTCCTCAGGGCAATGAACCACATTCAGAATATTCTCCATCTCTCTATGCCAATTGTCGAGCAAAATTGGCGCTCCGGTACTCATGTATTCTTTTGGGTTGAAACGGGCTATGGTAGTACTCATCTTAGCAAAATCTACCCCAGCCTCTTTATCCTTCCCAAACTTCTTCAAGGCCTCAGTAAGCGCCTCTTGATGCTCAAGCATCTTGGCAACTTCATCAATACTCCTCATCTCAGCCCTAGCATACAACGCAAATCTCTACGGCGGCATATTTGAACTATATAAGAGAAGAGGTAAACATAAACACACATCCCATAACTTAAACATGTATATAACCTGAGCAGCTGATACTCGAGCGAGCAACACAACTCACTCGATCGAGTTGAGGCCACTCGATGGAGTTGCCCACTTACTCGATCGAGTGCCCCGACTCCAGAACCTGACAAGAAAGCATCAAAAACCTAACTCGATTGAGCCCCTCACTTACTCGATCGCTCGATCGAGTCCCTCTACTTACTCGATCGAGTGCCCAAAAACAGCAGACTGTCCAAAAACGATATACACCTAACTCGATCAAGTCCTACCCACTAGATCGAGTCCCTCACCCACTCGATCGAGTCATGCTGACTCGTATACTACCCGCATGTTCAACTCAACTACTTCCCACAACAACTATATATATATATATATATATATATATATATATATATATATATATATATATATATATATATATATATATATATATATATATATATATATATATATATATATATATATATATATATATATATATATATATATATATATATATATATATATATATATATATAACTATATATATATAAATCGATGTGCATATGTATATACAACAAACAACATCCTATTTTACATGTTTCTAATAAGCCACATTAGAAATCAATCATCATGCAATCTTCATTATTCACAACAACATACAATCATACAATCCACGTACCTTTCGCCACCACATTCCCCATTCTCCAAATTCATTCATCCACCGATTCATACAACACATTTCGATATAGATATGTAACATAACTTAAATAAACACTTAGCGACCCCAAGACACACCCCATAGTGACCGGTTCAAAGTTGTAGGGCAAGATCGCGACTTTAGGACGTCTCCCAAGCCTTTGCATTAGCTCCTAACAACTCCTACCCGGGTTCATTTTACTTTGACTCCCTAGATTCATTGGGGTCATTAGTTACAGGTTCCAAAATCATCGCTCTGATACCACTTTATAACACCCCTATACACCAAGTGCCTTACCAAGACCACCTAATGCATGTGAATGCTACCATCTCGGTTACCCGAGGCAATGTATATCAAATTGACAATGAAAGAACATACTTTATTAAATAAATTTAAAGCGATACATGTCCAAACCAAAACTGTTAAATGAAAATAAAACTGTTCCAAAAAAGCCAATCAACTAAAGTAAATAAATGTTTAACGACACAACGGAAGACTTCTAGACATCTCGTGATGACTCAACCCAGCTATCCCATGCGCGTCCATCTCATACCTGCTCAATAATTGTTCACCATCCCCGAATGGATCACCACAGTTTTCAAAACATTTAAACGGGGTCAGTTACTGATTACACAAAACAATACAACAGAAATAATACACAAATCACTCAATCTCCATCACAACTACATATACCTGACTACACACTCAGAATACCCATCGCAACAAGTATTCCACATTGCCAGGGGGGGACCGCAGCCGTTCCAAACTAAGCCCCGCTCATCTCATCCGAGCGATAACCCATGTTCCTTAATGTGCACATCCCATCTGTGGTAGGTTCAACATAGGGCGAATCGAGGGCGTGAAGCCACTCCCGCAAGTGACTCCACTCAGCCGAGGACGCACCTCGAGAACCACAGACAAACAATCACAACCAAATACAAAATCAACAATCACCAATTCCAATACGATATAGACAAATGTTATTAATCAACAACCACCAACAATCAATTAACCAACCAACATGTATGTAACCAATAACCGAGTAGGAAATCCTACCTGGAATAAGCAATCACAAGACCGTCACAAGCAGCTAATCAATAATGCTCCTTTACTTAAACCTCCTCCTATAATCACATAATCATGCTATTACCATCTAATACAACAATATACTCCCAAACCCCTAATCTACCCAATTAGGGCTTTAAACAAAATAAACGAAACAATATAAAAACTATACAATAATCTTATCCTTGACATGACGAACTCAACTGCATAAAGAACACGACGATCCCACAATCTTAGCCTTTGGGATTTGACAATAACACGAAGAACAAAGCAAGGTAACTCTTTTCTCTCTTTGAAGGGTTTTTAGAAAAGTAAAAATAATTAAGAAAGTGACGGAAATCCTTAAATACTAATCACGCGTTATTAACAAATCCCGGCTAAAATAACCCATAAGACCAACTTACTCAATCGAGTGCCCCGTACTCGATCGAGTCTCATCAGGCAGACTACTGTTTCATATAAAATCATACTTACTTGACAGAGTTAGCTCCACTCGATACTGTACAAATAGACATAGTGAAGAGTCTATATAAGTCGAAATACTCGAAAGGGGGGGGGGGATTGGGAATTGAGTATTTAAAACTATGCCCACTTTTTATTTAATATCTAAATAATTAATTATTTAAACTTTATTGATTAAACTTTAGCTAATTAACTAAACGATTTATAAACGTAATGAAATGAACGATAAATGAAATTGCAAGGACACACGATATTTGAAGTGGTTCAGCTTCACACGTCGAAGCCTACGTCCACTATTCTCGATTAATAATTTTAGTACCTCTCTTCGGATTACAAAATTATCAACCCACTTGTATAACTAACTCTAGCTATAACTCGATTTGAATATCAGTAGATATTCGATTTTGACTATCTTAAGTTACTAAGAAAACACTTGATTGTTCCTCTAAGAGTTCACACAATTGAACGAGTAGAAACAATTTGAAGTGCTATTATCTTATAACGTAACCTTAAGAAATAATACGCAAATTAAGAGCACGACTTTTCTTAAAAGATTTTCAATTGAAAAACAATAAAAATACTCGATTAGAATTTAAACTAAAATTGTTTGCAAGGAATTTTTATATCTCGAAAAGCTTGTTTTAAATTAATGAACATCATGAGTATATATAGTAGAAAAGAAACACTAGGGTTTTGGTCGAAACCCTAGGGGTGCCGTGAGGCAAGGTAGATTACTTCATAAGAAACAAATATTATCTCTTCTTAATTTAATCTACTAAATATTTTGATTAAGTAAATAAGGTAAATCTAATATAATTGATAAGATATGAAAATATCTTATGGCAATATATTATGGATTTGACCTAATATTATTTACTTGCATAGGGAGTTAGTTCGGCCTCCATACGGCTCATAAGCCCATCTTAGCCGAAACCCTAGGTCAAAATAACAAGGAGTAGATTAGGGTTAGGTTTAGATAATTTACCAAACCCTAGGTAGCATGACGACTCATAAGTCGTTTTACTAACCAATAGGATAACGTAAATTATTCATTCTAAACAACCCGTATTTCATCTCTATCATATAACACATGATTTCGAAACATATTTGAAGAATTTTATCTTTTGAAAACTGATTTTAAAACTATTAAATTCGTGCCTTAAAAATGCAACCCAAAGTTATAGTACAAATAGCTATAACTTTAAGTTTGGTAAGTACAGTTATAGGTGAAATAGCTATAACTTTACCTTCCCAATATTACTTCTTAAGATACCATTATTAGATGATGTCATATACTAGCTAATCTTCCCAAGATCTTCAAATGGTAGGATCATCTCTTCATCTTGATCATAAGCTCTTCATCTTGAGCTTGTTATAGACTTGATCAAGCCTTTTGCTTGAATGATCATCATACTTGAAACTTGTTACAGTTACTATGATGCTTTAAGAATCTGCAATGTTATAGCTCAGGCCGCTATAACATTACTTGAACGATGCTTCACAAATCTTCAATGTTATAGCCATGGTTGCTATAACATTACTTGCTTAAATTGTAAACTTTAAACAATCTATTAAAGACTAAACAAACGATTACGAGCAAGAGTATATATAATATAAAGTACACACTTATCATTATCAAAACTAATCATATATCTATATGGTCCAACAAATTCCCCGTTTTTGATGATGACAAGTCTCTTACGATTTGTGACTAAGTGTAAGTTCCTCCTTAACATAATACTATAAAAGTCATAGTCAGTTGAACGCAAGAACAAACCACTTATATACAAAGTATAGCATCTAAGGACCTTAAGAGATTAAACGTTCTGACAAGGAGCAAGCTTACGCAAATACTTAAGTCACGGTCATTTTCTTCCCCCTCTTAAAATCATCGAAAAGACGAGAAAAGACATAAAATAACTAGAATAATATAGACCGAGACACGTATTAATCATGGAAAGAAAGATTATATAACGAGAAATTAATCTACGATAAGAATGCAAAATATAAAATATGTCTAATACAAACCAAGGAGTTTAATGCCAAAGGGCCGAATAGGAGAACAAGAGTTAATGCCTAATGGGTCGAATAAAGTGTAAAGCCAAAATGGGCCGAATTTAGACAATTATTCAAAATATAAGTCTAATAAAGAAACGAGCGAGGAATGGGATTTTAGGACGGGTTTAGGCATAGTCGCGTTTCACGACATTGGGATTCACATAACTGGGACGAGTCCTAAACTCAAAAGAGTCGAGACGATCGAAGCAAGACCGCACATGATTTGCTTGTGCCGTGAGAAACGCCTCAAAGTTAAGCACCTTCATCGACAAGGCCTTAGTAGCTTTGAAAATAAGTCCCATTTCCGCACGCATAGCTTTCCCTTCACGCCAAATAGCCCCTCCTTGACTAGCCAAATTAGCCAATGATCCGGAATGACGGACACACTCCTTAGCCGCTCTAGCCGCATCACGAGCCATAGCTTCAATACGTCCTTCTAACCCATGTAAATAGGCTAGGACCTCGGCATTACCCGAACTATTAGAAACCGGAGCCCCATCGTTCCCTTTTCCCATTCCCGAGACCAACTCCACAACCAATTTATTTTGAGCATCCAATTTTTCAGAAATACTTGTCATGAACGAATCCAATGTTCCACGGCCATCATCACATCCGGCTTTTTCACTACATTACCTTTGGATAAGAAGATCAAGTCGGGTCCAACCGCGGCTATTTTAATTAATTTGAGATGTGTATCATACATCTCATCTTTGACCATGACCCCATAGCTTGTAGGACCGACAACCCCCTTGTGTTCCAAAATTCGAGAATTCCACATCCCAAACGGTAAATCCAAGGTAGTATAGAATTTTTCTTCGGTGACGGAAATACTAGTTTGGACAATACGATGGAAAATTATTTGGGGAAGACTAACCTTAACACCTTCGAGCCACTTGGAGACCAAAACCATCTCATAGCTCGACAATTTATCACGGCCTTCCCTCCTTGGAACGACCGTATTCCATAAAAAGTTAAAAAAGAATTTTAACTTGGGTGTAAACATACCCGCCAACATGTTTGTAACACCCCGTAATTTCGGACCGTTATTATATTGCGAAAGTAATTTATTAATCAAGTTGAATTTAAAATTTATGTATTTGAAGTAATAATAATTCAATGAAATGTAATTCTATTATATTTTGAAATAAATTATTTAATTTGATAGTTTCGAAATGTTTAAAAATAGTTTAAACCATGTAAAAACCTTTTATATCGAGATAAGGGCATATCGGGAAAAATGGCGATTCTTTTAAAAATTGGGCAAACGATTTTGGAAATGGGTCATATGAGTACTCAATCTTCTTGTAATCTCGTGTTTAAGAATTTTGGCATTGTCGGAATTTGCATTTGATTTGACAGTTCTCTAATTATCGTCAAACGAGCCTAAAACCGACTAATGAAATTCCGCCACATACTCCGCTCCTTCCCTCCTTTCCACGGCACAGCTCCTCTTCCTCCTTCCCATTTCTTCCTAGGACTTCTTTTGTTCTTGTTTTGTTCATCTTGACCGAAATCCACAAAGAAAAATAATCAAATAATCTTACAATCGTAATTTCATCATAATTTCTTCGTTTCTAGTCCGATTTTCGCAAAATTTATATTTTCGGAATCCTCTCTTCAAGATCTACATCATAGTATGTTTTAATTTCAGTTTTCATGATGTTGATTTAAGATGATTTTGGGCATAATTTCGGTTTTAGTGATTATTGTTGTGTTTTTGTTGTTTTTAATAGGTGAAGATCATGAGGATGATATAGGGGACTCCTATATAGTAGAGGATGATGGGTAGCTACTGTTTTTAGGGTTTTCTCAAGGGTTATTTGCCCTTTTCTAGCTTAAGGTAACATATTTCGAGTTACTCGACGATTAAATGTCACATTCTTTGCTTTTTGTATGATTTTTGGGAAGGATATTTGAGTAGTTTATTTCACATGAAAATATAGGTTAAATTCATGTCTTTTGTATGTTAAGTTCACTTGTTAGTATGGAAATGGAATGGGAATGATTAATTGATGCTTCAGACGATGTTAAACTGAACAAAAATGGAAAAATGGAGGGTTTGGGGTGGCGGCGAAGCAGAGCCCAGCGAGGCCCACGAGGCCCTGGTTGGCCCGGTTGGCCCGTTGCTTGTTTCGCGGTTTTTCATGCATTATTTGTCGTTTCGGGTTTATTAATGTTATATTTAGTATAAGTAACAAATGGGTAATCTTTTGAAATGAATCATATTAGTAGTAAATATAATGTTGATGGTAAAATTATATTTATATTGGTAGTTGCACATGTTAGGATAGGTTATGATATGAAATTGTAAAGAATAGGCTTAAAATGAATTTTATAGCGATAATTGCAATGTTTTGGTAATTAAGCCGAAAACTGAGCCTTGGTCCCTTTGATCAATCGATGTCATCAATCGTGATTGGTCAGCCGCGATTTAACCCGTACCTGTCGCAGGACTGGGGTTGCGGGTAAAAATTCGGTTGGATGTAAATTATTGTGAAAAATGGATAATTGGCCTTATTCTTGTTTTAGGCCATTTATTATGTTTTTAGTTCACATGTGTTGTGGTTGAATTGAATGGTTTTTTATATTGTAGAAACGGCCTTAGATTCCCTGGAACCTTTAATATTGTTAATATAGCTTGAAATGGAATTGGTATTGAATACTTCTTGCAGGTTGTTGTGTTTGTCATAGATAGGCCTTTATAGTCTTTGACGAGTATATGTTCACTGCTTAATAGCCTTTGTGTTCCTGACTTGGTGGGATTATATCCAAGTTGGGGCATGACCTCGTTACTTATTTTGATAGTAAGTGGTCAGCTTAAGTACTAGCCAACCCTTTGGTGGACTCCTTAGGGTACTCACTTTGTTTTAGAAAAATTGCGAGTCTTGGGTGCGGTGGTGTGTATCCGCATGTCTAGGTCTGCGCAGATTTTAGGCTAGGGTTGTGTTGTGTCCTGGCCATGTTTTGATAGAACCTCTGAGCCAGGATACCGGTTCGATTACCTTCCCTACCTCGTGGTATAGACTCGAGTTACAGAGTGACTATTGACCGTACTAAGAACTTATGCCTGTCTTTGATATATTGTCCTTTCTTGTATGGTGATTTTATGAGTTGTAATAGGTGAGATGCAAGCCGGTTACAATTGATAAAGTTTGGATTACTGCTTGTTATATGTTTCACATGATAGTTTAATTTGGTCAATTTAGTGTTCATATGTTAGAATACTTGATATCTAGATTATTTGTGATGTTGTTTACATGTTACATTACATGTTACATTAACTATGACATTTCGTGGCTGGGAGGACTCGAAGTTACTCCCCACTGAATTGTGACTTTCGTGTTTGTATAAAATGCGATTGACAGGTTGATGATGATTAGTTTGGTTATTTTGTAGTAAACCTTTAAACATTTGGTTGTGTTTATATTTTGAAGGGACATATGTCTCCCTCTCTTACTTTGGTTTGTATCACGTTATTCTCGTGACTTTAGTTATGTTATGTAAATTAGTGTGTTAGTATTTGCAGGTTTTGGCACTCTTCATTTGGAAGTGTTTGTGATTGGTTTAGAAAAGTTTTTGAAATTACAGGTTTTATCTAGTTGAACCAATTACAAACATATCCTGTCAGTTTTTCTGTAGAATTTACGTGTTTATTTATCGCTAAAAATGAGGGTGTCACAATGTTACTTAACCCCGTAGCACCATCATCAAAAGACCTCTTTATTTGAAGCTTTTTTTCCTTCATCACATCCCCCTATTCCACACTTGGGTTGATTTCCACCCCATCATCATGGACGGAAAACAGAGTGCAAAAATCGTCAAGGGAGATGGTGACTTCGGACTCATTGACCATTGCATGCAACACATTCTGCTTTATAGAAACCGAAGCATAGAATTGAATTACCTCGATAGGATAGACGGGATCGATTAAGGAGCAAATCCTTGAAAAATTGTAAAGCTTCAACCTTTGTATACCACTTTTCGGAATAGGACCGTCCTCCATGAATACCGTATCTCATAACACGGTTTACCCGAGTCCTCTCCTCCGTGGTAAATCGAACCTTATCAAGACCCGTCATCGTTGTATTCGGCATATATTCTCGGAACAAGGTTCGTTGAGAACCATCTCGGTTAACCACCACCTCGGTCTCTTCAACCGAACCCTCGATACCAACATCCTTCTTCTTACCCTTATTAAGCTTTCGACGCTTTACCTGGAGATTAGTGTCAACCCGGTTATGATCGGGATTAGTAGGTTTAGGGTTTGATTGATGTGAGGCAGTGTTTGTGGTTAGATTGGGCTTATTGCATGGTGGTTTGGATGACCCGGTCTTAGTAGTGGACCGAGTTGATGGTGAGTTGAGGCGAGTTGTTGGTGGAGACATGATGATGATGATTGATGGTGAGGTTGAGTCTGGGAGAGTTTTGTTGGAGTAGTGTCCTCCACAATAAGTGCGTTTACATATTAAATCTCGTAAAAGGAATATCAGGGATTTATCTTTTTATTTGTCAGCTGGTCATCGTTAATCGGTAATGATTGGCTGACTAGAGTTTGACATTACTGTCGTGTGATGGCCTTGATCAGCTGATCCCTTTAGGTCACACCTATAGGATGACGCCCAAATAGAATGAATTAATTGTTTGTATGAGATACGAGATAATTAATTCCTTGTATTATTTGACTTTTAATTAGTCACGTAAAAGTATTATTTGACGACGAGTTACGAACTCGGGCAGAGAAGATTTATTATTTAACTATGTGATATTTAAGTAATAAATTTAGAATTTAGAATTTATTAATTAATTGTTAATTAATTAATTTTATGCGATATGTGTATATGTTTTGAGGTGGAATTAATTAGCTATTTATATTTTAAAAGAGGTTGTAAAATTAGCTAATTGGGATAATATTGACACATTGTATGTTGATAAAATGGTTTTATGATTACTTAATAGTTAAGTAGTCATTGGTAGTTAATTTATATTATTTAAGTGTTAAATAATCAAATTAATATTTAATTATGTCAGATAATTAAATATAAGACTTATAAGCATTTGTGGGGCAAATATCAAAAATCGAAATGGACCCGGAGGGGACCATTTGGACAGATTTTTATACACTACTAATACACTCATTGTGAGTGGAAAAGGTAAGCATTTTCCACTAGCATTTGTATGTGAATTGTATACATTTGCATGCCTATATATACCTAAGTCCTTCCATTTCTAAGGTTGGAAATTTGAAGAAAAATTGGTCTTTGTGTGCTTGTTGTGGATGGTTCATATACACCATCAATATACCATATTTTTCTTCTTATTTTGTTCATCCTTTTACAATAAACACATACAAAAGTAAACTAATAATATTATCAAGATAATAATATTAATTAGTACATCAAATATACAAATAAACAAGGTTACTACTACATTTACCTAGTTAGTATTTTAGTAGTATTTTGGGTTTATCTTTGGGTGCCACCTTAGTAGATTACCTACTTTGGTAATTAAGGTGTTGGAGGATCATCCTTATTACATGAACAACATCAAGGAAAGAGTCCTTGAGTTGTGCCCATTTTGCCTTATAACAATATAAAGAATTTTTGTCTTAAGATGGTTTAATACCATCTCTTTTATATTTTGCTTTGCATGCATGTAGATTTAGGCCACCTAAAATTAATTTGTAATTTTGATATCATAAGATGAGTATTAATTTGGTCTAAATAACTAACAAGTGGTATCAGAGCATTGTTATATACATGCATGTTGTCTTAAGACGATTTAGTAATTTATGAGATAAGTTAATAAAATTGATATTATGTTACTAAAATTAGTTGATGCCCGTCGTTGTGTGCACCAAAGATAAAATTTATAATTCCTATTAAAACTAACTAAGCTAGTGGTAACAGGGTCGAACCATAGGGAGGTGATGCAATTATTAGTTATCTAATTTTAAGTCCAAGGTAACAAATGTGAGGGTTTGATTGATTTGGTCTATAGCTAAAGGCAATAAAAGACAATAAACTAAGTAAACGGATAAAATCAAGAATTAAAAGGGTGCTAAGATGGTCGGTTCACTGTAGTTTCGGCGACAGTATACTAGGTAGGTCTGAAATAAATCACGTGAGACGGGAAAATAAGAAGTCCTCTCGGTCCAGTCTTAACAAGTAGCATCTTTCGATCTCGCTACAGGTCCCTAATATCACTAGTACTGACTCTCGTCCTGAAAAGTGACTAAAAACCTAAACTTTACCTATCTTTCGATCTTAGCATAGTTTAGTCATTTTAATTGGTAGTCTAACAACCTTCCCTATCTTTCGATCTTAATGGGTCAGTCATTTCCTAAGCATTCAACTAGTCGCGTGCACTCGATTCGTCAAATATAGAATTTAAATCAATTAAAACGAAGACAATCTCAAAGGCGATCGATCGACAAGGGAACCCAGTCGATCGACCGGCATACGATTTCAGGTCATGCTAATTTTAATGCCGCCTAACCTACAGATTCCCTACATCCTAGCACGAATAATTTAGCTACTCATGACTATTATGAAAATAACAACAAGATTAATGAAATAAACTACTGAATTCATGCTTGAAATAATTGAACAAACAAATAGCATAAACGATAATTTTGGCTTCGGGAAACTAACTAGCAATTCTATACTACAACGACATAAAGCGATTAAACTGAATATAAGAACAGGAGAGTACCGTGAAGGAGAATTGTAAAGGAAAGATCCAAAAAAACCGAATGCCAAAGTAACTTTACTGAAGGAAATAATTATAAACTAAGAACCCTAATAAGTTTTGTGATCTAAAACTGATAAAAAGACTGAATGAAAACTAGATAATTATTCTGAATTCTAAAGCTACGTTATATAGGAATACAACGTAGTTCTTATTCCAAAACCTAATGCACAATGGGCTTCTTAATTCTCGATCTTCTTATTCACGCGAAAATAGCGGCTTGGTCGATCGACCGCACAAGGCGATCGATCGATCGCTTCTTCACCGAACAAAGAGCTACCGAACTCGTGGGTTGGTCGATCGATCAAGGCGCGTCGATCGATCAAGTAGCGATACTTGACTTCTAACTTCTCGTGGATTTGTCTTTCGGGCCTCGAAATGCGCACCAAGCTCGTTCCTTGAGTAAATACTTCACGTCAAAAGCAATGCAAGATACTCGGGGACGGATTTAGCTCAATTTCTACTCATTTCCGCATAAATCTGCAATATTGCATAAAAATACGAAAGTAGACGAAATGGGGCAAATAGTAGCATAAACTACACAAATGAGCTCTGAAATGCGTGTAAAATGAGGTGTAAAACATCATATTTAAAACACGTATCATTAGTTTTATCACATAATATGGTCTTGCATGTAAATAATCTGGTCTTAGGATGATATGGAATGAAAATTTGATTTTTGTTATATTTTTCCATTTTTTATAACTTAAAATGGCATAAAATTGAATAAAAATGCATTAAAATTAGTTAAGAGTTAATTAAATTGGGTTGCATGTTAATTTTATGCATATTTATTTAGAAATAACCACATGCATGTTCTATTTATGAGATAAGTAGTTACTTTAAGTTAATGTGATTAATTTAGATAGTTTATTGATTTTTATTTGATAAAAATTGGTAAATAATGGTTATTTTGCAAATAAATATTGATTTAATTTTTGGGCTCGAAATTTTTGAATTTTTAGCTCCTGGAAATTGTTCCAAAATGTAAAAAATTGTATTTTAAGTTATTTCAATTTTTATGGTTTGGTTTAGAATTAAATCGTAAAAATTGCCGTTTTACCGATTAAATTGTAAAATCGTTTTAAATAAAATTTTAAACATAAATTTTCACTTGCATGTCATTTTTGGTGTAAGACAGAATGTTCATGGCCTTGAAATTTTTTTTCCATAAATTTTATAATTAAATGAAAATTTTCCATAATAATTGTGAATTATTATGTCTTTTTGTCATAATTTGTGTTTTAATCCCATATTAATTCAAGATAATTAGTGAGAATAATTGTTTTGAAATTAGACCAGATTAGTATCATTAGCATATCTTAAAATTGTTTTAAGAATTGATTATGAATTTTTATTGGTAAACATTCCGTCAAAGAAAGCTCAAATGATCGTTGTTGGTAAGTTAGACGATTTGGCATGTCATTTTCCATAATGCATTTTATTATTCATTTGGATGAATATAATTTTTTTTTAGCATTATAATTATGTAATTTTTCCTAATATGGCCATAGGTAGAAATTGGTATTTCCTAAATGTAAGGGAATATCGATTTGTTTTGTAATTAATTGCGATTTCAGACGCCTAATTTGCAATTAATTAATAGTTTTATTTTAATTTTAATAACAAATTGTATAATAGGATATTGTTATGTAATTTAATTATTAGTAATTAAATGAAGCATCTAAAGACGGAGTTTTCATGAAGACGGTGTTTTCGGAAAGGCGTTCCGAAATCCTAAAGAAGGAGGCCAATTTATGAAGACTCAAGGGACCAAGGAGTTGGTTTCCGATATGTAATAATTTTAGTTAATTAGATTAACTAGGTGGCCATATTAGGACTTGTTTGTTTATTTATGGATTCATGCCAAATCGTCACTACATGTTTTAATTTTTGTTGTTATCGATTTAATCGTCTAGCATTCACCAATTTTGTTCACTTAAAAGTGATAGAAAATTAAATTGATAAGATCTCTCACATTTGTTTAAAATTGAGATTAAGCCTTACCAAATATTAGCACATATGAATCCCTTCTTCATTAGAGGTAGGTTCGGATTACCGAGGTACACTCTTTTTACGTTGGGTAAGTAGCGTAATAAAAGTTATTACGCGTGAAAATTGGTTGGACTCAACGGGATAAATATGGGTTGAATCGGTCCACCGTGCCCATATTTATTCTTGGCTAAAAGATAGATTTTAAGAAAATCCGTCAACCAAGAGTTCTAGTAGTAGAATCAGTCAAAATGTTGACTCACCAAATTTATATAAATATGGGTTGAATCGGTCCACCGTGCCCGTGTTTATATAAAATTGGATCTTGGAATCATTTATATAATTCAGTGGGAGATCATTATATAAATGGGAACTATTTAAAATAGGTTCACAAGTTAAAAATTTTTTAGACGATAAATGTTAATCTTTTCTTTCATTTCCTTTGTAGTAATCACGATGACTTCTACTAGTGAAAACGTCACCATCGCTAGAGATTCATGGCTACGTTCTTTTATGGACAAATATGTTTTAAAAGCCGATGGTAGTAATTTTAAAGATTGGGAGGAACAACTTCGATTGGCTGCCGCAGGTGTAACACCCCGTAAATTCGAAAAACCTTTATTATATTTTAAAAGTAATATTTTAATCTATTTTAATTTAATATTAATTTATTTGAAATAAAATCTATTTGATAAAATATAATCTTATTTTATTTTGAAGAAATGTAATTATTTTTGATAGTTTAGAAATGTTTAAAAGTGATTTAAACTATATTTAAACCTTTTCCTTTGATAAAATAAGATTTCGGATAAAAGTCGTAAAATCGGGATTTTCCCATTTCTTACGGTCGTTGGGTAAACGAGTTTGGATATTGGGCATATGAGTACTTAATCTTTTAGTAAAATCGTGTTTAAGAACTTTAATTTTCTCGGAAATCGCGTTCGACGAATATTTCTAATTTCTGTCGAAACGAACCAAAACGTAAACAATTGAAACTCACCCAAACACCCTACCCAAAACCATGCACCCTCCATCCTCCATGGGTCTCCTCTTCATCTTTCATTTCCTCAATTCTCATTCTATCACTTCCTTCTCTCAAACACCAAATTTCTCTCAAAATAACCTCCTTACAATCCCTAAATCCACCATAACTTCTTCATTTCTCCACCAAATCGCATAAAAATTCTATATTCGGAATCCTTCCTTCAATCCTCATCTACTAGTAAGCTTTATTTTCATTTCCCCCAAATTTTGTTTAAGACACTTTTTTTAGGGTTTCGAATTTAAGCTTAATAATTGTGTTTTTGTTGTTCTTATAGGTGAAGAATTTGAAGATGAGTTAGGTGACTCATATGTTGTTGAAGAAGAAGAGTAATTTTGGATTTTAGAAGCTTTCTCAAGTTATTACTTGTCTCTTTGCTAACTTAAGGTAACTATTCCGAGTTACTCGACGAATTAATGTCACATTAGTAGTTGTATTCGTTGTTTGTTGTTGTTTGTTGTTGTTGTTGTTTGTTGTTGTTTGAGACAATCTTGTTGATAAATGAATGAATGGAGTAAGATGAGTATGCTTATGTTTAATTTATGTTAACCATTTGTATATTATTGTTTAGAACAAATTTGGATGAGGAATTATGTGTTGTGACAAGTCCGCGTGTTGGCTGGAACGCGTCAGTACCGGACCGAGACGTTTTCCAATGTTTCCAAAAATATGACAGATTGAACGACATCGAAAAATTAGGTGGTTTAGCCACTTGAATCACTCAATTCGGAGTCCGTATGAGTAAATGACGTCGTTTTATCGATAAAATTTATAGAAAAGTTTACCCTTGTGTGAGACGGTTATTTATACTATTTTATTATGCGAGAATTTAATTGAATTGGATATTTTGTAAGTTGGAATATATTTCCTTATGTTGATAGTTTTTCACATGATAGAAATTGGAAATAGCATGAGAATGATATTGTGATGAATTTTGTGATTTGGGCCAAAGTAGGCTAAGACTCTGAGATGGGCCAGATTGACCGAACGAGTTTGGTCAAACTAGGTTTAAACCGGTCAGCCTCGATTTGACCAATGACCCGTCGCGGGACTAGGGTCGAGGGTTTGTCTTTGAGGTTAGTTTGGTTGTTATTGGATGTTTTATGTTTATGCCTTGATATTTGTAATTATCATTTCACATATTGGTTGTTGGATGCTTTGGATGCCTTATGCTTGAGTCTTATTGCCTCTTTGCCATTTTAGCTTGTTCTCATGGATTATGGTACTGTTGGTTAGCTGGAATTTGGATTATTATCGATATTGGAGATATTGTTGGATTGTTAGCTGAATATGCTCTTGCGTAGTCTTTCATATGCTAGGGTGTGTATGATCTTTTGTGTGTGCAAGTTTGGACTCTTTGCCCCTCTTATGATTAATTGGGTGTCCTACTTGTCTTGTGTGGAGTGGGCTAAAGTATTCAAGCTGGGACTAGGTACTAGGTGAGTATTTCGGTCTTCGTTATAGATAGGCTATTATAGTCTTTGACGAGTATATGTTCACCGCTTAATAGCCTTTGTGTCTTAGCTTGGTGGGCTTATATCCAAGTTAGGGCATGACCTCCTGTTGTACTCTTAGAAGTATGTGGTCAGCTTAAGTACTAGCCAACCCTTTGGTGGACTCCTTAGGGGTACTCATGTGTGTGATCATGGGTCTTGGATGCGGTATTTTCCGCATGTCGCTAGGTCTCAAGGCAGGTTTAGGACTAGGGTGTTTACCTTACCTCGTGGTATAGACTCGAGTTCTGAGTGACTATTGACCGTCCTAAGAACTTATGCCTGTCTCTAGATATATTGTCCTTTCTTGTTTGATGATTCTATGAATCATAGAAGGTGAGATGCAAGCCGGCTATGGTTGATAGAGTTTGGATTCCTGGATGTTATGTGATTCACATGATAGTGTAGTATGAGTCGGTCTAGTATTCACATGCTAGGACTATGTGTTGTCGTATTGTTGTTCACATGATAAGCATGATTGTCTAGCATCTATATGCTAAGGCTATGTGTTATTCATATTCATATTCTTATGTTTACATGTTATATTAATTATGACATTTCGTGGCTGGGAGAACTGGGAGTTACTCCCCACTGACTGTGGCTTTCGTATTTGTATAAAATGCGATTGACAGGTAGGTGATGCATATATGGGGTACATGGACGAGCTAGCGAGCAAAGTAACCTTGGGACCTAGATTGGCTTTATTTTATTGTGACCCTTGAACACTTTTTATGTCATATACTTTTTAGGGACATATGTCTCCCTTTTTGATACTTGGGTTATATAACTTTATTTCGCGACTTTAGCGATGTTTTATTTATGAGGTTTATTTTGGACCTTGCATGTTTGACACCTTCCCATTTGGATATTTTTATAACAGGTTCAGGCTTTAAAAATTACAGGTTTTTACCCAAATGAACCTATTACAAACATATCCATGCAGTTTTTATCTAGAATTATGTGTGTACTTTTCCGCAATAAATGAGGGTGTCACAGTTGGTATCAGAGCATATTTGCCCCCGACGCACGTTTGTGCACCCCCGATATAAATAACTTGACCTTAAAATAATAAACTTGAGAGATGGGTAGGATGGGTAGACTTAGGACCTTATGTTGTAGTCTCTGTGTGTTTGCTCTTTGTTAGGTTCTAACATGTTTGTTGATTGCCATGTAATATTTGTTGTGCCTTGTATCAATAACCGTAAACCTACCAACGTGAAGATCAAGATTTGGTGCCTATTGCCGAGGACTGAAGATTTGTTTACCTTTGAAGAATGCTCCTACTTCCTCGAAGATGTTTCTCATTCTTTGTGTACCTTGTCTTATTCTTTATCTCTTGGTGCTTATTCTCCTTCTAAACTCTCTTTTCTCTTTCCTTGAAAGTTACTCTTGTACCCTCCTAACTTATCCTTTGTTCCTTGCTTACCCTACCTTAACGCCTTTTGATAGTACTCTTTCTTTTGAGGAACGTTGACCTTGGTTTGGAAAATTCGACTTTTGAAGAGATTGTTTGTGGTTAACCCATAACCCTGATTTTAAGAGGTTGTGATGTTGGAAAGACTTAGGAGAAATTGAGTGGTGGACTCGAAGGTGTAAGATTGAGAGAGAGTAAGTTAGTTGAATTTACGATTGGCTTTCGTAATCACTTTGGATATGAGGATTTTATAAGGTATATGTTACCATATGAGAAATACTAATTTTGGGATTATTAGTTGGTCTAAGTGAGTGATCTTAATTACTACTTGAGGCATGGAATGAGAGTAAGACTAAGCTACATTGTTGGGAAATCTTAGCACTTGTGTTAGTAACTAGAAAGGATAATGGTATGGTTGCCGCCAATTGTTAAGTTAAAGGACATAGTTTTAATTTATGGTGTTAGAATGTGGGAATTTAGAGATTGGAATTAGGACCCTTGATTGAAGATGTTATCATTTTGAGAAACCAATGGTTGACACTAGTTGAATATGAGTATAGCTTTGTTGGAACTTTGACCTTGATCTTGTGGAAGTTGTTTGTGGATGTTTGAGGATTTGGAGTGGTGAAATCACACTTATAGTGGAGTACCCTGTTTCAGGGAATATATTAGGATGAAGTAACATGAGCGTTTTGAGGAAATCTTTGGGAGTGATGTGGTTATAAGTTTTGTTGCTAAGAAGTTTTCGGAACCGCTTAGGTTGATGTTGTTGTTTGAGATTTGAGTACCTGGCGTTTCCTTGTTGTCTAATTTCCTCTCTTTTTTGACCATAAGCGTTATCGTTCATACCTCCTTTCCTCGCTTCATCTTGCTCATGATCTTGAATTAGCCGCCGTGGTACATGCCTTGAAGACATGGAGGCATTACCTTATTGGAGTTCATTGCCGCATTTATACCGATCATAAGAGTTTGAGGTGTATCTTTACCCAGAAAGAACTGAATATGAGGCAAAGAAGATGGCGAGAGTTGGTGAATGATTATGATGCCGAGTTGATTTATCATGAAGGGAAAGCAAATGTGATGGCCGATGCTTTGAGTAGGAAGACTAGTCACTCTTTGAGCACTATCCGTGTGTTACCTGACAAACTTACCACGGAATTTCAAAAGTTAGGGATAAGCCTTGTTGGGAAGGGCTTTGACTATCTTAGTGCCTTGAGTGCAGAACCAGATTTTTACCGTGAGATCCGTACTTACCTACCTGAGGATGCTACTTTCAAGTCCATTCAAGCAAAAATCCAACTTGGGCAAGCTAAGGATTGTGTGGTGGATAGTGATGGATACCTTCGTTACCAAGGTAGGATGTATGTTCCGAGAGTAGCTGAGTTGAGGAAGAAGATCCTTGATGAAGCTCACCTTTCTCTTTACTCTATTCATCCTGGTGGTGACAAGATGTATAAAGACTTGAGATTACAGTTTTGGTGGCCTAGGATGAAGATTGATGTCCTAGAGTATGTTAGCAAGTGTCTTACCTGTCAGAAAGTGAAGATTGAGCATCAGAAACCCGAGGGTTTGCTACAACCTTTGGATGTCCCCCTTTGGAAATGGGAGTCCATCTCCATGGACTTTGTGATGGCTTTACCTAAGACTTCTAGCGGAAAAGATGCGGTTTGGGTGGTTGTAGATCGATTGACCAAATGTGCTAGGTTTATACCTATCAAGGAGACATGGAAATTACATGTCCTAGCTGAGGCCTATGTGAGGGAGATAGTACGCTACCATGGAGTGCCTAAGGATATAGTTTCAGATCGTGACCCGAGATTCTGTTCCCGTTTCTGGACTGCTTTGCAAGAAGCCATGGGTAGTAAGCTACTGATGAGTACCGCTTTTCATGCCGCTACAGATGGACAGACTGAGAGGACTATCCAGACTTTAGAGGACCTCCTCCGTGCTTGTGCTTTAGACTTCCACACTTCTTGGGAGAAATGTTTACCTCTTGTCGAATTCTATCATTCCTCTATCAAGATGTCACCTTATGAAGCTTTGTACGGTAGGAAGTGTCGTAGGCCGGTCTGTTGGGATCAAGTCCAAGATGCTCATGTGTTGGGACCCGATTTGGTGACTGAGACCATCAATCAGGTTCATATCATTCGAGAGCGTATGAAAACCGCTCAAGACCGACAGAAATCTTATGCCGATGTCCGTCGTCGACCACTTGCCTTTGAGGTTGATGATCGAGTGTTCCTTAAGGTATCACCTATGAAAGGGGTGAAACATTTTGGTGTGAAAGGAAAGCTGAGTCCCAAATACTTTGGACCTTTCCGTTTGCTTGAGAAGATTGGTCCCGTTGCTTACCGTTTAGAGTTGCCCCCGAATTTGAGCAAGGTTCATGATGTCTTCCATGTATCTCAGTAGAGGAAGTACATTAGTGATCCGAGCCATGTTATTCAAGAAGAAATCCCAGATTTGGAACCTAACTTGGCTTTGGAAGAAAGGCCGATCTGAATCCTCGAAAGAGCAAACAAGCAACTTAGAAACAAAGTTGTGCCCCTAGTTCGTATCCTTTGGCGTTATGGAAATGTCGAAGATGAAACTTGGGAGCCTGAATCTTCTATGTTAGCTAAATATCCCGAACTTTTCTCGTGAGGTGATTCTCTTTCCTTTATCTAATTCTTGTGAGTTTTAGCTATCCTTTCGAGTGTTCCTCTCCTTCTCTTAAATACCCTCCGCGTTAGTAGTCCTTGCTTAGTTGTTTAAAAGTCGTAGTTAGAGTTTGGTCATAGCTAGTGGAGTTATTATCCTTTTTATAGAGTTTCGAACTAAAAATTTTTGAAAATGTTTTACTGTTTTCCACTGGTTTTAACGTCAATGAGTGGTAAAGCTCGTTATTGGAGACGTCCGATAATTGGTTTTCTCATTTGTTGGTGTAAAAATATATATTTTTATGTCTTTGATTTGGAATGTTGATGTTCTTGAACGCAGTGACGAGGATTTTCCGTTCCATTGAAAAGACACTTATACTTCATACGTCCATATTTTGAAGATTTTGTTTACTTGATTTTAAGGAGATAGACCTACATATATACAATGTTCCTTATTCTAAGTTTCGGGGACGAAACTTCTTAAAAGGAGGGATGATTGTAACACCCCGTAAATTCGAAAAACCTTTATTATATTTTAAAAGTAATATTTTAATCTATTTTAATTTAATATTAATTTATTTGAAATAAAATCTATTTGATAAAATATAATCTTATTTTATTTTGAAGAAATGTAATTATTTTTGATAGTTTAGAAATGTTTAAAAGTGATTTAAACTATATTTAAACCTTTTCCTTTGATAAAATAAGATTTCGGATAAAAGTCGTAAAATCGGGATTTTCCCATTTCTTACGGTCGTTGGGTAAACGAGTTTGGATATTGGGCATATGAGTACTTAATCTTTTAGTAAAATCGTGTTTAAGAACTTTAATTTTCTCGAAATCGCGTTCGACTTAATATTTCTAATTTCTGTCGAAACGAACCAAAACGTAAACAATTGAAACTCACCCAAACACCCTACCCAAAACCATGCACCCTCCATCCTCCAAGGGTCTCCTCTTCATCTTTCATTTCCTCAATTCTCATTCTATCACTTCCTTCTCTCAAACACCAAATTCCTCTCAAAATAACCTCCTTACAATCCCTAAATCCACCATAACTTCTTCATTTCTCCACCAAATCGCATAAAAATTATATATTCGGAATCCTCCCTTCAATCCTCATCTACTAGTAAGCTTTATTTTAATTTCCCCCAAATTTTGTTTAAGACACTTTTTTTAGGGTTTCGAATTTAAGCTTAATAATTGTGTTTTTGTTGTTCTGATAGGTGAAGAATTTGAAGATGAGTTAGGTGACTCATATGTTGTTGAAGATGAAGAGTAATTTTGGGTTTTAGAAGATTTCTCAAGTTATTACTTGTCTCTTTGCTAACTTAAGGTAACTATTCCGAGTTACTCGACGAATTAATGTCACATTAGTAGTTGTATTCGTTGTTTGTTGTTGTTGTTGTTGTTTGTTGTTGTTGTTGTTGTTTGTTGTTGTTGTTTGAGACGATCTTGTTGATAAATGAATGAATGGAGTAAGATGAGTATGCTTATGTTTAATTTATGTTAACCATTTGTATATTATTGTTTAGAACAAATTTGGATGAGGAATTATGTGTTGTGACAAGTCCGCATGTTGGCTGGAACGTCACAGTACGGACCGAGACGTTTTCCAATGTTTCCAAAAATATGACAGATTGAACGGCATCGAAAAATTAGGTGGTTTAGCCACTTGAATCACTCAATTCGGAGTCCGTATGAGTAAATGGCGTCGTTTTATCGATAAAATTTATAGAAAAGTTTACCCTTGTGTGAGACGGTTATTTATACTATTTTATTATGCGAGAATTTAATTGAATTGGATATTTTGTAAGTTGGAATATATTTCCTTATGTTGATAGTTTTTCACATGATAGAAATTGGAAATAGCATGAGAATGATATTGTGATGGGCGGAAATCTTCGCATCGAGAAAACTTGGTCGTCTAATTTCTTCATCCCAGCAGTGTCGCGCGGTGAAGAGGAACAATCAGATAAACAAGAGGAGGTGGTGCCAATTTTGTGATTTGGGCCAAAGTAGGCCAAGACTCTGAGCTGGGCCAGATTGACCGAACGAGTTTGGTCAAACTAGGTTTAAACCGGTCAGCCTCGATTTGACCAATGACCCGTCATGGACTAGGGTCGAGGGTTTGTCTTTGAGGTTAGTTTGGTTGTTATTGGATGTTTTATGTTTATGCCTTGATATTTGTAATTATCATTTCACATGTTGGTTGTTGGATGCTTTGGATGCCTTATGCTTGAGTCTTATTGCCTCTTTGCCATTTTAGCTTGTTCTCATGGATTATGGTACTGTTGGTTAGCTGGAATTTGGATTATTATCGATATTGGAGATATTGTTGGATTGTCAGCTGAATATGCTCTTGCGTAGTCTTTCATATGCTAGGGTGTGTATGATCTTTTGTGTGTGCAAGTGTGGACTCTTTGCCCCTCTTATGATTAATTGGGTGTCCTACTTGTCTTGTGTGGTGTGGGCTAAAGTATTCAAGCTGGGACTAGGTACTAGGTGAGTATTTCGGTCTTCGTCATAGATAGGCTATTATAGTCTTTGACGAGTATATGTTCACCGCTTAATAGCCTTTGTGTCTTAGCTTGGTGGGCTTATATCCAAGTTAGGGCATGACCTCCTGACGTACTCTTAGAAGTATGTGGTCAGCTTAAGTACTAGCCAACCCTTTGGTGGACTCCTTAGGGGTACTCATGTGTGTGATCATGGGTCTTGGATGCGGTATTTTCCGCATGTCGCTAGGTCTGCGCAGGTTTAGGACTAGGGTGTTTACCTTACCTCGTGGTATAGACTCGAGTTACAGAGTGACTATTGACTGTCCTAAGAACTTATGCCTGTCTCTAGATATATTGTCCTTTCTTGTTTGATGATTCTATGAATCATAGAAGGTGAGATGCAAGCCGGCTATGGTTGATAGAGTTTGGATTCCTGGATGTTATGTGATTCACATGATAGTGTAGTATGAGTCGGTCTAGTATTCACATGCTAGGACTATGTGTTGTCGTATTGTTGTTCACATGATAAGCATGATTGTCTAGCATCTATATGCTAAGGCTATGTGTTATTCATATTCATATTCTTATGTTTACATGTTATATTAATTATGACATTTCGTGGCTGGGAGAACTCGGAGTTACTCCCCACTGACTGTGGCTTTCGTATTTGTATAAAATGCGATTGACAGGTAGGTGATGGATATATGGGGTACATGGACGAGCTAGCGAGCAAAGTAACCTTGGGACCTAGATTGGCTTTATTTTATTGTGACCCTTGAACACTTTTTATGTCATATACTTTCTAGGGACATATGTCTCACTTTTTGATACTTGGGTTGTATAACTTTATTTCGCGACTTTAGCGATGTTTTATTTATGAGGTTTATTTTGGACCTTACATGTTTGACACCTTCCCATTTGGATATTTTTATAACAGGTTCAGGTTTTAAAAATTACAGGTTTTTACCCAAATGAACCTATTACAAACATATCCATGCAGTTTTTATCTAGAATTATGTGTTTACTTTTCCGCAATAAATGAGGGTGTCACAGCAGGTGATGGCAAATTACGCTACCTTGTCGATCCCTCTCCCCCTTCGCCTAGTACTAGGGCCACTGCAGATGTAAGGGAGGCCTTTTCAAATTATCAAAAGGAATCTGCTGCAATTAAAAATGTTTTGATTTTTCCAATGGATCCTGGTTTACAAAGGCAATGTGTCAAGTTTCGTGATGGACATGAAGTATTCTCGAGGCTTTCAACTATGTTTTCTCAAGCCCCGAGAATAATTCAATATGACACTGCAATTCGTTTCTTTGAGGCTAACCTCAAAGATGGTCAACCTGTAAGTTCACACGTACTTAAAATGATTGAGTACGTGGAAACTTTAGAGGGGTTAGGATGCAAGATCCCCGACGAACTTGTGGTGGACCGAGTGGTCCACTCTCTCTCGCACGTCAAAGGATTTACCCAATTTAGGGTAAATTATAATATGACGAACATGAGAAAGAGTTTAGATGAGCTCCATTCTCTGCTTGTGCAAGCAGAAAAGGATATGGGATTGAGTGGGAGTACAAGGAAAGATGTGCTTGCGATAAACGTGAAGGGGAAGAAGCAGTTTAAGAGGAATGCAGGTAAGAAGCCCATACAGGTGGAGGGAAAAGGTAAAACAATAGCGAATTGCTCTACCAAGCCTAAACCTATAAAGGGTAATCCTCTTAAAGATACTTGTAATTACTGTAATAACAAGGGACATTGGAGGCGTAATTGCACGAAATACTTGGATGACATCAAAGCTGGCATTATGAAGCCAACATGTAATTTCTCAACCGAATCTTTTATGATAGACA
>NW_027413195.1:104909-248779 GCF_048544455.1 Silene latifolia | reverse complement strand
GTGTTTAGCATTGCATTTGACATGGAGTAAAGACTCGGGAAGCAAACTTGGTGCGCGTTTCGAGGCCTAAAAGACAAATTTACGAGAGTTTAGAAGCGAACTACCAGCTACAGTAGTCTACAGACCGACCTACATGGTCTATAGACTGTCAGAATGCTTCTCGACATTGTAGCCTGATTCAGATGGCTATATCTCGAGTTCTTGAGCTGATAATCGAGTGATTCCAATTGGAGGTGAAAGCTTATCCTCTTAGCTTTCCAACGCCGTGAAGAACGCCTGATTTGACCAAGTAACGAAGAAATGGCAGCTGTTTTAAGATCGGTGCGCGCTGCAGGAATCGTCAGAATGCAATTCTGTACAACGCATGTGGTCGATCGACTGGTCCAAGTGGTCGATCGACCACCCCACGAGCTAATACGCAGGTTAAAAGATCGAGAATTCCAAAGCCCATTGTATTCTTAGGTTTAGAAATAAGAACTACGTTGTATTCCTATATAACGCAGCTTTAGTTTTCAGAATAGGCATCAAGTTTTTATCATCAAGTTTTTATCATTAAGTTCTTATCAATAGTTTAGGGAAATAATTAGGGTTTGGTTTTCGAGTTTAATCATTCAATACAATTCCTTTCGTTCGTGCTTTTGATCTTCTTCTTGCAATTCTTCTATTGGTATTCCTTCGTTCCATAATTTCAGTTTTATTGCTTTATTTTGTTCGTAGCTAGAATTGCTGGAATAGTTTTCCATAAGCCAAATTATCGTTTTATACTAGTCTTTTGTTTAATTATTTCAATTATGAATTCTTATGCTTTAATTCCGAATTTTATTGTTGTTATTACTTTCAGTATGTGTAGCTAAATCACCTTTGCTAGGATGTAGTCGAGCTATTAGCGTAGATGGCATTAGAATAGGTGACCCCCGGAGTCGATCGACCGGGGTAGCTGGTCGGTCGACTGAGTCGGTTGGTCGATCGACTGGGGTAGCTGGTCGATCGACTGACTTCGTGTCTGATTTGCTTCGTTTAATTCGATAAGTGCAATATCTATCAATGAGACCTAGCGGAGACTTGTTAGATGCTTAGTTTTGACCAACCCGTAGATCGAAAGATAGGGAAGGACTTAAATTAATGAATTAAGACGGCTAAATTGCTAGATCGAAAGATAATGTAATTTAGGCATCAGGATCACTAGTCAAGAACGAAAGTTAGTATTAGTGACACCTAGGGACTAATAGCATAGACCGAGAGGGGCTATTAGTTGACTTGGGCCGAGAGGACTTGTCATACCCATCACCCACGACTGTATTTCGAGACCTACCTAGACTTTTGTGCCATCGATGCTGTAGTGACCCGATCATCCTAGCTCCTTTTTATTATTTGATTCTCATCATTTATTTTCATTGCTTGTTTTTATTTACTTATTTATTTCATTTGCCTTAGAATTAGCTAAAAATCAAAACCCCCACAATCATTTACCCGATAGACCAAATATAGAAACAACTATTATCTCCCTACCTCCCTGCGGATCGACCCTTACTACCGCTTGCTAGTAGTAGTTTGAAAATTATAAATATTATTTTTGATACTTATTTCGACAGGTATCAGGTCTACTTGGGGAGAGCCTATGAGTTACCCATATGGTTGCTTGTCACCATGGCGAGTGGGAGCCGATTCTGGCGTTAGTGGCGTCGCGGGTGAGGATGCAGCTCGAGCAGGCACGTCCGGGGGTGGTGGTGGAGATGAGATGATGGAGGAGCAGGCTATGGAGTGATGATACTCCTTTTATTTCTATCTTGTTACTGGGATTTGTAGTCGTTGATACTTGTTTCGTTTGGTACTTTTATTAGACTTTGGTGTATTTTGGCCATAAGGCCATATTTTGGATGCTTTTCAGACTTTTTATGCAGGATGTTGGTGTCGGGAATACTTTCCGACTCTTGTATACGTTGCCTAAGACTTATAAAGTGACGAACTGGGGGAATTTTGACATGTGGCTACTTGATCGAGTGCCCCTCACTCGATCGAGTAACTGCAGGGGTGACATCTTGGGGGTATTCTGATCTCAGCCAACTCGATCGAGTAATTGATGAACTCAATGGAGTAAGTCCAGCTCGATCGAGTGCCTTACGAACTCGATCGAGTAACCCTGTAACAGCTCTATTTCGTTTTAAAACTTGTTTGCATCATCATATCGGTGGTTGTTGTTATAATATTTCTTGTTGTGGGTATGTTATATCGTTGTATTATCTCAACGGTGGTTATACAGTTGTGCATATTTGTATGCCTTATACAACTTCGGTGGTGTTTCTATAATTTTGTATGCTAAATCAAATTGCCTCAGATAATGTAATATACAATGATTGTAATTCTTGTCGCATAATTTGTATGGTTGTATAAGGAGAAAATTGATGCCATGACTGATAGTTGATGATAAAATGTTAAGTTGTGTTGTTCACTTTGCTAATAGTTTCATATATACATGAGTCATGTTTATGGAATGTCAAGGAGGTGTCGTGGTTGGCAGGAGTCAATATGTGCATTATGGTTTGTGAGTTATGTCAATGTGGAATAATATATATCGGTTTGTGTGATAGTAAGGTTGTTTTGATGGTGAACTTCGGGGACGAAGTTCCTTTTAAGAGGGGAAGAGTAATGTCGCGTGGAAAATGACGTAATTATAGCAATTTTATGTTTTTTTTTTTTATGACAAGTTTGTAGCAATTTTACAATGGTTGTTGGATAATTTCGTAGTAGTTACTGTGCAATTGTATAGTAATTTGTAATTGTTGAATAGAATAGCATGTTGTTATATCTTATTTTCAATTAATTGTTCATTATGTTGTCATGAAAATTAGATGTTAGTAGCATGGTAGAGTTGTTGTTAGTAGAGTGGTGTTGTATGGTTGAGTAATAGAGATGAATTAAAAGAATTAATTTGAACAAGTGGAATGAATGATATGTTCTTGCATATCTGTTATAGAATTTTTGCTTTGGGATGCTTTGTAATTGGTCGTTGATGGCAAGTAATCGTTAGAGGAATAGTCTGGTAGTTGTACTGGCTTACGTATGAGTAACAATAGGAGATGTGTGCAAGTAATAGTCGAGTCGATTGTTCTTGTGTGCAATGTGTGTTTGGTGGTTCAATAGGAAGTGGGTGATTCGATGGGTGGTCGTGTTGTGTAATATGAGATAGGGTAGATGATGATAATGGCTGATGAACATACGTAGCGGAATGGTATTTCTAAACGATCGTGTTGACCTGTGTCGGATAAACAGTGGTGGTTATCTCGGTTCTCTGACCTTGCGTTGTGGGGGAGGATGAGTCAAACTTCGGGGACGAAGTTCTTTTTAAGGGGGGAAGATTGTAACACCCATCCTTTTAGGGACCCGTTGACCGACGTTGACTGGCCTTAGACACCGATCTTGACCTTAGGAAACTTTACGAGTGATGTCTTGTGACGTAGTGAACTTTAGTTTGTGTGTTACTCAATCTAGCTGGGGCTACTCGATCGAGTAACTTGGGAGCTCGATCGAGTAGAGGTCACTCGATCGAGTAAGTTGGTTACTCGATCGAGTAACGGGTTTGCAGCGGGGAGGTATAAATCGTATATCGTGAAACCCCAAATCATTTCTCTACCTTTCTTCCAAAACCTAAATGCCGTCATTCCACTTCTCCTCCACTATAATCCCTTTCCTAGAGGCCTTTGAGGATTCTTACACCATGGGGATGGGATGCTTGAGTCGGGTAGCGGTCTTGACGCCGGATTGCTTTGTTTAGGTATGTCATCGATATCATCATCATCGTTGTTTTCAGTTAGGTTTGCAGTGGTGGTAATAGATGGTTGTATTTATTGTATAGGTGGTGTGTTTGGTTAATTGGTATCTTGTGATCAGACGCGGGATCGCTGCGGTTTGCTAAAGGTAGGTTCGCCTAATTAGTACTGTTGATTATCTAGAGAGTCCGTTGATGTTGTTTGGTTGGTTTAGTGTCAGTATTGTTGATTGGATATGGTAGTTGGTTAGTCTTGTGTTGGATTGATAATTGTTGTTTGATCACCTGGTTGTGGTTGTTTGTCTATGATTCTCGAGGTGCGCCCTCGACTGAGTGGAGTCACTTGCGGGAGTGGATTCACGCCCTTGATTCGCCCTCCGTGGAACCCGCCATGGGAGGGGATGTGCACATTAAGGAACATGGGTTTATCGCTCGGATAGATGAGCGGGGCTTAGGTGGGAACGACCGCGGTCCCCCACTGGCAGGACTGGACCTTCGGACAGTCAGAGGTGTGGTTGGTTGGAGGAGGTGGTATGTGTGCATTGTTGTACTTGTGTTGTATCTGCTTTTGTATGTCTGTTATCTCAGTCACTGATCTTTCGTGGTTTTGTTGTGTTGTTTGTTTCTGTTGTGTCTGACGTGATCCACAATGGTTAGCAGTCAGTCTTAGCAGGTCGTGGTTTGGATCATAGCTGGGCGCTTGGAGGGATGAGTCGATCACGAGTCACGATAGAAGTAGTCTCACATAGTTGATAGTGGTTTTGAGTTGTATCTTTCATATCGTCTATTGTTTGTTAGTCACTTGTGATGTAACTTAAACGTTCTTTTATCGACATTTGATTATTACTGTCCTCGGGCAACTGAGATGGTAACACCCTTATCTGCTTGGGAAGTTCTTGTTAAGGCTCTTAAGTAGATGGAGGTGTTACAGTGGTGGTCTTGGGTGGTAGGTAGGGTGGCTTTAGGTGGCGGAATCGAGGGCCAAATGGTGGTTGTACGGCCTGTTTGTTGTTGTTATGGTTGTTTTTCGTTGATATTGTCGTTGGTGGTGCTGTGGTTGTCGGGTATGGTGGTGATCGTGTGTGGCGACCACCGTGTCTAGGTGGGACGACGGTGGAGAGAGTGGTGGTGGCCAAGCTAGTGGTGGCCGGGTGTAGTGTTGTTGTTGCGGGTTGTTGTCGTTAGTGTAGTTGTGGTTGCCATGGGTTGTTGGTAACGGTAAGAGCCGGACTAGGAGGTGGCTGCCGGGGTGGGGTGATGGTCCACCGTGGCTAGAGGTGGCCCACGGTGGTGGGTGGTCGAGCTCTCGTCTTGTATGAGACGGGGTTTGTTTAGTTAGTTTCGTATTTAGTTTAATTAGTTTAGTAATAATAATTAGTTAGTATTCATACGTATTTTAATTATCTGTTTTAGGAGCGGTTTTATGAAGCGGATCTTGGTGTATCGAGTAGCTTATGGAGATTTGCTAAAAGGTAGGTTAATCCTTCTCAGTTTTAATATATTTGAATAGTTATGTGAGTCGTATTTTAATGGTCATTGTATTATAACATGATGTTGGTTAATTGCATTGAATAAGTCGATACCTGGCATGTTATACGGTATCTTGCATTTATTGTATTGTCTTGTATGACGGAGGACATAGTGGATTACTTGTTATTATAGAGACTTATGGCGGTTGGGAGACCGTCTTACGCTTAAGTCGCCTGTTGGAGCTTCCCACTCCAAGAGGGATATGCGCATTAATAACTTGAGTTACAGAGTGACTCGTTTGGTTGAGACACGACGACTAGCAGGGGATCCGGTTGGCTTCCGGACTCCGGTACGTCTGCGCATGTCTAGGTACTTGTTTGTGGTTGTTGGTATGTCTGGGCGTGTCCCGGTACCAGTGTGGTTGTCGGTATGTCTGGGCGTGTCTCGGTACCGTGGTGGTAGTCACTTGATAGTATGTCATCCATATCATAATCATATTGCAAATTCACACACTCGAGTCGTGTCACACTTTATTTATTGAAACAGACGTTTGTGTGTCTGTGTAATTGTCACCTATTTTCGGGGTGGCCCGTGTCGATCCATATGATATTTTCGATCATATGGGGAGTAGGTTAAGTACAGGTTTTGCTTGTTGACGTGATCGGGATTTGGGCCGCGCCTTGGACTCGGAGTCGAGTAGCATAGCATACATGACATAGATGGTAGTTGACTTGTAATTTGTATAGTTTACATTCATAATTAGTTTATGGTTTGTAATCACTAATATTATTTATTTATAATAAATGTTTCTTGATTGTATCTCCGATTTACCGCCTTGGGGAACCGAGATGGTAACATCTCCCAATTACCTTTTTCGGGTAAGAAGGGGGTGTTAGATCGGTAGCGGCGGCTGCTGCCACAGTCGACGACGTCTTACCACCCAGCCCGTTAGGCAGGGGTGGTGGCCTGGGCAAACCCGAGACAGACGAACAGAAGGCAAGGACGGGACGGGACGCAACAGAGGTTTAGAGCGGTGGCGGTTGTCGAAGCAACATGGCCGAGAAGCTTGTTTTAGCAACTATGGACATCGGCAAGTGTGATGACAATGGCGGTATGAAGGCACATAATCCACGCAGTGGCATCGGTGGAGGCACACCAACGTGAAGAACACTAAGAGTAATCGGAGGCGGAGACAATTATTCCTAATATCTTAGCATATCTAATACTCTCTAATACACCCGCTTACTCAAAGCGGTATTTAATGGACACTTTGACTAGACTAAAAAAAGAATAATTGATGATGCCACATAGAGGAGCCGAGTTGATCGTTGTCGACGCTTTCACCGAATGTAATCCCTTGCCTTTGTCGGAGATCATGCCATAGGAAGAGCCACACATAACAACACAAAATAAAACTAAACGATGTATTAGAGAATATTATATGTGTTAAGATATTAGGAAGATGTTATTATAGGTATCATAATAATATCCTGAAGAATATAGGGAATATTATATAAGATATTATTATGATACCAATAATAATATCTTCCTAATATCTCAGCATATCTATTATTCTCTAATAGTGGTTCTCTCATGAAAGATGTGAGGGAGGTATCGCCAACCGCCAACCATGTTGGTGAGGTGATGGTCGCCGGTGGTGAAAGTTTGGTGTTGAGATCTGGCGACAGAGTGGTGGTTGGGTTGATGAATGGTGAATGATAATGGAGAAGAAAATATTTCAATTTTTTATGTTAGCCCTTAAAATTTCCAAAGTAAAAAAAAATGATGACCAGTTACCTAGACCATTTGAAGAAGATATTATCAATAGTTGGGTTTATTTTAGAGTAAATTATAGTTGGACTTATTTTGAGAAGATAGGTAATAGTTTAGATTATTCTCATTAAATAATTCTTTAAAATGGGCCCTCTTTTTTTTGGCTCAACTATCTGATTGAGCTGAACTAATCTAAAAGTTCTCGGATTTAGAAAATCCTCGAATAATAAATGCTAACTAATGATCTAAGCATGACGGTAAACATGGAAATGACGAAAATAGACTAACGACACTGCGAATAGGCGCAACAAATGAAGCACCTATTAGAAGTGGCACAAGTGGTTCCGCGTTAGTCCTTGGTGCCTGATAGAGTCAAATAGTGTAGGCCTAATTAGGTAATTTTATTTGAATAAACTTGTCATAAAGCCGGTTTTGAATGTTAATCGTGGTATTTTCCGGTGATTTCACTTTTGTTGTAATTTGGATCATGTGAACTTGTTGTTGGTATTTACATCTCAAGGTAATTCAAGTACTTCATATTGGTAAGTTGAGATGAATGGATCATTTTTTACAAACCGACTCACAACTCAAAACCGAGCCACGGTCAAACAAGGTGAAGAAGGATAGCAAAAGGTAAGCCAAGGGAATAAGTTCAAAGTCAAGAAAAGTAAGCTAATGAAAGATTTAATGCCTTGGCATAGACAAACAAGAGCCAAAATTAAGAATTGAAAACTCGGTTTCACAAGGGTCAACTTCAAATGGATATATCTCGAGTTCTAGAGCTCGTACCAACGCAAGACCAATTGGAGGTGAAATCTTGTTATCTTAGCTTTCCAACGGTAGGTCACACGCCTCGTTTTTCCAAGAAACGAGGGAGATATGGCCTTCACAAGATGCTGTTGTCAGTCTGAAGCGCAGCCTGCGCAATTGTGCGCAGTCTGCGCAAATACGCGCTGCTCTGGATATCGCAACTCTAGTTCCGTGTTTTGGGCTTTCTTAAGGGACTTAACCTAGATTCTCGTGCCTCCATATATATCTAGAATTTTGAGATCTAAAGGGGGCTCCTAACATCTTAGAACATCATATCATCTCATAATTTAGGGTTTGAATCTTGTAACAATTAAGAAGACTTTTTCATACAAGTTGTAATCTTTCTTTGTTATTTGGGTTTTATGAAGACTATGGAAGGCTAATCTTCCACTACTTGGTGTAATCCATTTCAAGATTTTATCTTTATCATTGTATTGACTCTTTATTCTCTACTCTTTCATTTATTTCAATTTCTATGTTTGAATGTCATGATGAATGTTTTGTTGTGAGAAATGATCACTCTTGCCTCTATAACACTCATCTATTGCTTGAATGTTGCAAAGTTTCTTACTTTTGTGATGTTTAGTTGAAGCAACTCATATTGTTGTTATCTTGGTTTAAAGTATTAACCTTTGTGAGTAGAAATTGAATATGTCATTGGGTTTGTTGGCTTAGACATACTCTTGTGATATTCCATTTACTTTCCTCTTGGTTTTGCTCTTCATGCTCTTTTCTACAATTCATACATGGTTTAATGTTAGAATTTGTGGTTTAAGTAGGATTATCATTGTTGGCTTAGATAGTGGCAATCATTTGCTTGAGGTTTGTTGTTAGGTAAATGAATTTAAGAGAGAAAAGAGTCATACTTTGAGAAAAGGTGGAACTTGTAGGATTATACCAAGTTTCCTCTCATATTATTGTTGTTTGCATATCAAGTGTTTGTTGGTTTGATTCTTAGGGAAGTTTACATCTTTAGTTTTGTTATGCTTGTTTCCAATCAAATGCCTTTTTCCATTTATGTCACCACTTGCTTACCATTGTTCATAACCATTGTTTGTTGATAAACTTAGTTAGTAAGTCTAAATTGTGGTTAGAGTCTTAATTACTTAATAGAAGCCTAATTAGTTGCCACATAGTTTACAATGCAAGTTTTAGTCTTAATCCCTTCTATTGGGTTCGACCCTTACTTTCCTTTGCTACTAGTCTTAATTGCATAGTGTAGAGTCAAGTTTGGTTTTATAAATATCTAATTTGGTAGCTTAATTCTAGTATTTATGACACCTAGTATTTAGCTACCAGTGCCTTTTAGTATTAAAAAATTAATTAGCATTTGGATCTTACGATTATCAAACCGTTATTGCATGTTTACGTTAGTAGTTGACGAGATAAGTCGTTTTTACCCTTTACAACTACTCGGAACTAATGAAGTGAAAATGTCTATGCCTTGGTTAACAAAGATTAGTATTGAAAATAATTGACTTAATTATAGGTGGAGTTAGTAAGGGGGTCGGTCAATCACGATGATGGTTTCAAATATGGATCAAGTTTATGTGGTCGAAAGATCAAACACGTAGCGGCAAGACAGTATGAACGAAGTTTAGAATGCAAAGAGAGAGAAAGAAGAGCAACTGAGCAATCACGATGTGTTTTGAAAAGAGGACTGAAGATCTCTACTTATGGAAGAAGAAATGTGTTAAAACACGCTTCTAATCTTGTCTCGACATTTAGAAGAGGCGCAATACTCACTGCGTTACTTCTAATAAGCGCATAAGGTGTTGCGTTTGTTCTAGACGAGTGACCTACTAGGTAGCACCAAAACGGACACGGACACGGACACGATACGGACACGTGATACGTCATCCCATGAAATTTAGGACACGGGACACGTTATTTAAATTTAATAAAAAAAACTATTTTTTATGGTTATAAATAACGTTTGATTTTATATTTGTAATGTATTTGATACTAAATTTAGGTTATTGAAGGTAAAATTCGACCTTAACTATGGCCTTGTTTGGTAAACAGCAGATTAATTTCAGCATAAGCAGATTGCAAAAGCAAATTATAATCCCCTATTTACTAAATGAATAGGCAACCTCACAAATTTTCCCTCCAAAAAGCATCTTTCTAAATAAGGTAACTACTAATAACACTTATGTATACATTAAGTAAGTAAGGTAACTAATAATCATAATAATTTATTTTATTAACATATTATCTTTTCATTAAAATTAATATTTTCATCAAATTATATTTTTTTGACTAAACTCTAATCTATAATCTTTTAATTAAAATATTTTAATAAAAAAATTGTATCAAACTATGATTTATTAAATATTTTACTGATTTTATTATTTGAAAATGATTTGACTCATATACTATGTATGAAACAAAATTAAACCATTTTAATTACTTTCGAGACAAAAAAAATGAGAAAATTTATAAATTGGAATCATTAACTTTGCGTTATAAAAAAGATATTATTTACAAAAATACATTTCAACATGCTACTCAATTCTTTTAATTAATTTTCAGTTTTAACTTTTTATTTCTCAAAGCAAAATGCAATGATGTGAAAAATGAACAACTAATGAGATACCACTATCATATACTGTATCTAATGTAGTAAAAAAAAAAAAAAAAAATATAAGCCGTGTATTTAATGCACGGGGTTTAACTTAATTAAGTAATATAAAAATAAAAATTCTATAAATACCGCGCATTTATTGCGCGAGATCTAAACTAGTTAGCATATTGATTGGTCAAACATGCTAAAAGCCTTGAATATGCTAAAATTTGGCCAATATGCTGTTTACCAAACAGCGCCTATAACTAATTCTCATTTCCCACTCAAACCAATCTTCTAATCAATCTCTTTTGACAATTTATTCCTCGTCTAAACTATAATATGTTTAGACGTGTGTCCGATGAGTGTCGGGTGTCCGGGTGTCCGACATGGTGTCATACACGGGATGACTAGTTAAGAGGAGTGTCCGTGTGAAGAGTCGAGGACGATGGCACCTAAGAGGGGGAGGGGGTGAATTAGGTGTCTATCTAAAATTTAAGCTTAATGAAAGCTTCTTTAAAAAACTCTTAAACACTTTAAACAATGCTTAGATGAAAGGAAGAGTCGATACTTAGAACTAGAGAGTTAGAAGTATTCAACAACGATTCAGCAAGCAGAAGTTACAGTGTACTCAACAGTTGATTCTGTAGATAAAAACATGAGTAGAGTGTGCAGCGGAAATAAAACGACATAGACACGACTAACGATGTTTTTAAAACTGGTTCGGTCACTACTCCACGACCTACGTCTAGTGCTATTTTATTAAACGTCTCAGAAGTAAACTTATACAAACTAAGACCACCCCGAATAATAAAACAACTCCCCAACCTACTCCGGTTGCTAATGCTTAAAAGCTACTCCGCTTCCAAGACTTTTGCTTTGGGCTACTCCGCCGAAAGACTCCTTGCTTAAAGCTACTCCGCAATAAGACTCTTGCTTTGGGCTACTCCGCCGAAAGACTTCATGCTCAAAAGCTACTCCGCTTCTAAGACTTCGTGCTTAAGGATAACTCTATCCTAAGACTTTTTGGTTCTACCCGTTTGTTACAAGACCACTTATCTCAATGTTGTTCACTCAATTGAACGGAGGAGATAAAGTTTAAGTACAAAACACGGGATCCTTGAACACGACTAAAACGACTAGGTGCAATAACAAACTCAAGTAAAAGACTCAAAAGATGAATAAACAAACTTGCAAAAGATTCAAAGATTTGAAAATGATAAACGGTTTTGCAAAGTTAATTTACTCGATTGAAAGCTTAAGTCTTTTTCAGTTTAAAACTCGTTTGTTGCACACTTGTAAAAATGAATTAAGCAAGCTATTTATAATGTTCAAGTAGTATACTTTACATTAAAATATCTTACACTCATAAGCACAACTGATTAAAATAATGTAAGTAGTTTGCTTGGGCAACATGCAAAGCCAACCGAATTCCTCTACAAGCAACCGAGTATTCTTCCTCAAGAAATCGGTGCCTAAGATTGCAAGGAATCATATTGTGCACACATACAAAAATAGGCTGGGTTTTTCAACAAGAAACAAGCATAAATGGTTGTGTTTATGGGAACCATAAACATTTCCATAAATGTAAAAGCAAACAACACATTTATAGTAAGTGTCTTATTGTGCAAACAAACTCCTTAGCAAGTCATTAAAAGCTCTATATTCTTTAAAAGACTTCAAAATAATTTCAGAAAACATTTGTGAAAGTTGAAAGCACTTTAACAAAGATTCAAATATTTTCGAAATATTTCTTTCAAAGACGAGCCTTAATTAACTGTTGACTCAACTGTTGTTTTTGCACCCAAACGTAAATTCGTGTTAAACGATCACCTTACAACACATGACATTAACACTAATGACTATCTTCATCTTTGATCTTCATGATGACATTCTTGATAACCTTGAATTGACAATTGGAGCTTCATGCTACATGGTTAAACTTAAGAGGCACACAATTAAATAACAAATGAGATTAATTTGTCTTAAGGCATCATCAACACTAGCTTAATCAAATTGGGTTTCTTCAATTTCCCCCTTTGATGATGGCAAGACAAATAAAATTCAGTTTGCAATTCCCCCTTAATCCATGGTCAAGGTTAACAAGTCAAAACATGATCAAAATAAGATGCATAAATACATGGTCATTGAAAATTAGTCAAATTTTTCGTTAGCCTAGGTAGAACATTTAATCACCAAGTTAACATAGTTACGGTGTACGCAAGCCTAAGAGTCATTGAATCACCACCTGCAATTTTAAACAACTTCCCCCTTTTGACATCATCAAGTAGGAAGAACACAAGTCTAAATAAGGATTAGAGTTATACAAAACAAATTGTTCAACAACTAACAACATAACCAATATTAGTAAAATATCACAAACATAAAGCCAAGGTAAAAAGGGATTAGAAAGGCTTTTGTTTTGATTAGGCAATGGCATGGTTATGGCAAATGGCTTGGTACGGCATATGTCATAGGCTAGGCATGGCTATGAGCAAGAGATCAATCATCGGCTTCTTCGGTTTCATCTTCTCCAACCAACCCGTGAACCATCTCCATAAGCTCTTCATTTTGACCCTTAACCTCCTTAAGTTCCTTACGCAAACCCGACACTTCCAAACGAAGACCCGCAATCTCACTCATTTGAGCATGTTGGAGATCCAACAAGGCTTTAACATCCTTAGTGAGACGTGTCATAGAAGACGATTGCATAGAGGAGGAGGCGACATCCATAGCCTTCATACCCTACCAAATACGAGCAAGTTTATCACCATCAATTTTCAAGTACATTTGTGATAAAACTCCCGATGTCATAGTGTCACACATGTGATCCACACCGAAACTAGTTGAGTCCACAATATCCAATTTCTCGAAAATGACCGATAACCACATCCCATATGCTAACACGGTGGAACTATCAACCTTACGCTTTTCAACAATCTTAGCAAGATGATCAATGTAAAAGAACATCAAAGCTGGTAGGTTAATTTGAAGGTGTTTAGCAAGATAATAAATCAGCCACATGTCTAGCACACCACACACACCACGACTCTCATTACATGGAATCAAGGTTCTAAAAATGAAATTGAAAAAGAACCGGTGGTTTATTTTTATTTCTCTCGGTTTTAGTGTGATAGGGGACATAGCTTTGGGACTTAGAAACTTTGTTACGGTCAAGGAACTTATACCATCAATAGTCGGCCAACCACCCTTAGGAAATGAGGACAACCCGGTTGTAGGAATACCGAGCAATTTCCCGATAATTTCAACATTGAGACACAAGAGTTTGTTATTGATAACGGCGGTAAGACTACCCGATTGGACATCGACTTTGACCGTAGTATAAAATTGAACAATCTCCGCTAAATAAACTCGGTTATAGAGATTAAGAAGACTCTCCCACTTTTGTGCATGAATTGCATCTTTAAAGAATTTAAAAGCGGGGGACGAATCATACCATTCGAGTTCATAGCGACGGCCCGATTTAAAGTTCCCTTGGATGACATGCTTGAAACAATCAAATATTTCCTTTGGAAATTGATACCCATGAAGAATTTCAAGTGCCTTGGACTTGTTCTCATCAAGAGGTTGCTCAATAGAAATCATAGCACTATTCGATTCATCGACTTCCTTTGCCATTTTCTCCACTTTCCTTTTCCTTGAGATAACCCGAGTGGACATTCTCCTTGCTTTGCCTTTCGTTTTGGGAGCGGTTTCCTCCTTGAATAACTCGTCATCATTGAAGACGGCATTCAATTTCTCCGTGTCAAGTTCCGTTTCCACAACCGTTGCCTCACTCACGGTTTTGCCTCTCCTTTTTCTCCTTTTATTTCCAACCAAATCTTTCAACATCTCATCATCACCAACACTTCCCTTCGATTTCGATTTCGATTTTGATTTTGATTTCGATTTCCCATTACTCTTCTCAACCGATTCCTCCACACTTTTCTCAACACTCTTTTCTTTTTCCTCATTTTTTCAATTGATTTTTCAACACTCTTTTCTTTTTCTTTTTCAATGTCTTCCTCATTCTCCTCTTCACTTTCATTATTCTTTTCCTCACTGTTTTTCTCTCCTTCCTTCTCGGCATCCTCATCAACAATCTCCTCATCTTTTTCACTCTCCTTTTCAACACCAACATCAACTTCCTCAACGTCTTGAATGATTGGATTTCCATCATCATCAACCTCACCAACAACCCGTGATCTTCCTTCTTCACCCTCGATTTCGATTGCATGCGGCATATTCAAATCGAATTTTTGATTGAACACCCGACTTGAGAATCTCCTAGCCTCGGCAGCTGTTTTAGGACGATTAGCAACTGATTTCTTTCTTGTCATTGGGGTATTAGACACAAAAACTCTAGGTTTCTTTGGTGGTTTTTGATTTTGGGCAGTTTTTGATCCAAGACTTTCGATTTGCGGTTCAACCGATGGTATTTTCGGTTTGTAGGAGTCTCGGATTTCCTTCAAGGTTTTCTTAGTTGATTTTGGAGGCATGATTCTTATAGTGAAAGTAAAAGTGACAGTTGGTAGAGGTATGTGTAGGACGGTTTTGGAGAATATTTGGGGAAGGTGTAATTTTTTGAATATTTTGAAAGTGAGTAAGGAGGTCATAATTTAAGAGTTGAAAAATTGTACATGTAGTAAATGAGGTGAATAGTGTTTTAGGCTTTTTTATTTGATTGGTTGAGAGGAAGGTGGGTGTAGCCGGTTAGGTGGGCTTTAGGCGGCTAAGGACATGGGTAATGGGGAAAGGAGATTTGATGGTTAGATGATAGTTGAGTGGCTCCATGTGAACAATATCTTTACCCATTGGATTTACATGCAAATTAATCATTTTGTTCAAGTGTACCCTCATTCCCCCTGGATGTCGTAGCCTCATTTTGTGGTTCAAGTGGTTTTGTTCCCCATGTCTCTTGGCCAATTCCTTCAATCAACAGTTGATCCGACTGTTGATTCTACTCCTCTTGTTCGTTCTCCTCGTGTACATCATTCATGTCATGTCGGATCATTCCAAGCTCATAGTCCTCATCATCTTCATCATCCTCTTCCTGTGTATTAGAATGAAAAAGACTAGACTCATCAAATATGACATGCACACTTTCTTCCATTTTCATGGTTCGTTTATTATACACTTTATAAGGCTTGCTACGATCCGAATAACCGACAAATATGGCCTCATCACTACGAGCATCAAATTTACCCAAATTATCCTTTCCATTGTTGTGAACAAAACATTTGCTTCCAAAGCATTTCAAATAGGATAAATTAGGCTTTCTTCCTTTAAGCAACTCGTAGGGTGTTTTGTTAAGCATTTTTCGGATCATAACACGGTTATAAATGTGACATGATGTGTTGACGGCTTCGGCCCAAAAATTCTTTGGCAACTTACTACTAATGAGCATAGTCCTAGCCATGTTTTCAAGTGTATGGTTCATACGCTCTACAACCCCGTTTTGTTGAGGTGTAGCACGCGCGGAAAAGTTATGGATAATACCGTGCTCATCACAATAAGTAATAAATGAGGAATTTTCAAATTCGGTTCCATGGTCAGATCTCAAAGATATGAGCTTTTTATCAAACTTGTTTTGAACCTTTTTCAACCAAATTAAAAATTCATCAAATACTTCATCTTTAGAACTTAAATAGAGAAGCCAAACAAATCGTGAAAAATCGTCAACAATCACACATAAGAAACGACTACCTCCTTTACTTCTAACACGCATTGAAGTAAAGGAGGTGGTCGTTTCTTATGTGTGATTGTTGACGATTTTTCACGATTTGTTTGGCTTCTATATTTAAGTTATAAAGATGAAGTATTTGATGAATTTTTAATTTGGTTGAAAAAGGTCCAGAACAAGTTTGATAAAAAGCTCATATCTTTCAGATCCGACCATGGAACCGAATTTGAAAATTCCTCATTTATTACTTATTGTGATGAGCACGGTATTAGCCATAACTTTTCCGCGTGTGCTACACCTCAACAAAACGGGGTCGAAAATTGAGACTTGGGAAAAATTGTAGAAACATTTGATGAAGCGGTTTCTGCCGAGGGATTATGAGCAGGACAACTATTTAAAGCTAACATCTTTAGCACAAGAGGGTTTGAACGTTGATGATTATGTGAAAGAATTTGAGAAGTTGAGCATTGTTTGCGATTTGGAAGAGAAAGAAGAATTGAGGACAACACGATTTATTCGAGGCCTCAATCCAACGCTTCAACAACGAGTAGAAATCCAGAATTACGATGGATTTGATGATGTTTGCAGGTTGGCTCTTAAATTCGAGAAGCAAGATAAGGGCAAGAAATCCTATTCTCGTGATTATTCAAAGGGTTCGAATTCTTAATCGAAACCAGCAACTACCGCGTCTAGTAGCAAGGAGACACGAAAAGAAGACCCAAAAGACAAGGGCGAGGGTACGGCGGTTGAAACAAAGGATGCGAGATTGAGGAGGTGTTCCAAGTGCCAGGGATATGGGCACATTGCCAACGAATGTCCGCAAAAGCGAGTCCTAACGATTCAAGAATTGGTGGATTTAGTTCCAAATTTTGTACTTCCCGAACCAGAATCGAGTTCAGCTGTACAAGAAGAGGAGAATAGCGATGGAGAGGTTCATTGTAATACTCCGTATTTTATATGACTAATTAAGACGGGTTATATCGATTTTTACGCTAAGCTATCTAATCGTGTTGATATCGTAAGATCGAGTTATTCGTAGACTTGTTGAGACGGGTTTAAGTGAACGAAGTCACGTTAGATAGCCCTTTTACCAATCACGCTGACCCATGACACTTACCCTTTTACCCAATCACGTTACCCATGACCCATCTACCGTCTAACCTAATTTAACCTAATTTTTACCCTAGCTCTACAAAACACTCCTCTCTCACCCGCCTCCCTCACTTCGACGGCACGCATTTTCACAATCACACAAATCGAGAGGGAGAGATTGAACGTGGGTAGTGACGGCGCAGCAGGGAAGAGCATAGGGTGGTTGTCGACGCTTTGAGGCGGCCTTAGTGGTGGTTTACGTGGCAGTTTAGGTAAGCAGTCACCCTTTCTTTTCCTTTTTGTCGTTTGTCGGGTTGTAGTTGTTGTCACCGTGTGTCACAGGGAGGTGATATTGGTGGTTGGTGTCGGGGAAATTGTATTGGGTGGTTTGAGTCGCCCCTATTGGTGGCGGTTAGGGAGGTTTTAGGCGGTGGGAATGGCAGTAAGAGGCGTTATCGACAGGGACAATCAAACGGGTTTAAACAGGGGTTTTCAGGCGGGTTTAGACGATTGGAATTGGGGTGGCGCCACCGTGGACTCGGGGGAGGTCGAAACGGCGGCGCCACGGCGTCTGTGTGCGTTGATTGATGGCGAGCAGAGTGGTGGTGGTAGCATAGGATGATGTTGACGACGGTGGTGGCTATAGGGTTGCAAGGGGAGGCTGTTGGAGGTGGCAACCCCGATAAAGGCGGTGTGTCGTGGTCATTGGCGCCCTGGTTTGACTCACGGCGACGATCGACTAGGTTGGGGTCGGTTGTCGGCGGTTGGGTCGAACTGGGGAACGGGCTTGGTGGTGTTCGTGGTGGTTCAGGCAGCGCATGAGGGGTTTAGGCGAGTGTGAAGTCACGGGTTGTGGGAGTCGGGTTGTTAGGGTTGTTCAATGTTTGATTCGGTTTTTCTTAATCGTATAATTCGTTTAATCTTTTTTTTTATCGTATTAGTTATTTAATTTAATTCCCGAGTCATTTAAATAATTAGAGACGGGTTTTGAGTCGGGTTGGTTAAAATGGAAAACTGCTATATCGGGGAAGTTTCCATTTAAGGAAACTTTCCATTTTAGGAAGTTTCTATTTTTAGTAACCTTCTATTTTGGGAACGGGAATAGTTAAGTAATCATTTACCATTTATTTATCTTTCAGAGGGCGAATTTGTTGTGGAATATTATTGAGCACCTGTCCAATTGACTAGATCGAGGTAGGGAATACACACCGATTGAGTTCTTACGATTATAAAGAGTTGGCATGTTCGGTGATTATATGACATTTCTGTTCATCTTATTTATCTCGTTGTGCATTATTGTTTCATACGTTTTATACATTTCTTATGCATTGGAGTTGGAGTTGGAGGAGATGAGATTATCGTGATTAAAGCCCAGGCGGGTTCTGCAGGACTTGCCCTGGTGTCCTCAGCTACGAGCTGGTCTATCGACGACGGTCGATTTGTATAGCCTGCCGGGGATCGGTATGGCTGGGCGTTCCGGGGATGTGTGTGATGGAGTTGAGATTGGAGGATCATATCATTGCATTCTTTATTATATCGTATTACCTACTCAACCTCGCGGTTGACCCTGTGTATTCGTGTACGCTGTGATGATCCATTTACTTGGGAGCAGATTGACAGTTGTTGAGACATATGGAGCCGGCAGGGAGAGAGCATGGATCACCCGACTTAGAGCTAGCCCACTTTATTTCGTTTAGCTATCGACTTTATTTTCGGTTTTGAGACATGTTCCATTTGAGTTGTAAACATTTATAACTTTCAATTTAAAGTACTGTTTATTTTTCCTTTGTTATCTACTGCCTCGGGTTTCCGAGATGGTAACACCCTTCTTTATCTGAGGAGTCCTAGTCCAGGCCCTTAAATAAATGGGGATGTTACATTCATATTATTGATCCTTAGAGTGATGAGGAGAAAGAGGTGTTGGTAATCCGAAGTCTCCACACCAAGGCTGCTCGCGTTGAGGAGGAGCAAAGGGAACGATTGTTTCACTCTCGTTGTAAGGTAAATAATCAGCTTTGCAATCTTATTGTTGATAGCGGTTCTTGCATTAATGTCGTGTCTAGGTAACTTGTTGACAATCTGAAATTACCTACGAAAAATCACCCTAAACCGTATAAATTGCATTGGGTTGATGGGAATAACGGGATCTTAGTTAAGAAACAGGCCTTAGTTTCTTTGAAATTAGGACCGTATGAAGATGAAATATTATGTGACGTGATTCCAATGAATGGTTGTCATATATTGTTGGGAAGGCCGTGGCAATTTGATCGTAGGGTTGAGGATGATGGCAGGGGTAATGTTTATATCGTGACTAAAGGAAAAGCTAAATACCATCTTAATGATGCGGGAGCATTGCTCGATAGTGAAAATGAAGTTCTTATTAGTCGAAATGTGGCCCAAATCGTAGAGGGATTCAAGTTTGGCTCGAGTTGTGTGACGATGTTGAAGTGGGCTGGTACCGAAGAGGCGTGGGCTGAAAACACGGTTACTAAATAACCGAATGTCGGGCTTGTGTTCGGATATTGGTAGCTGGTGTTAGATTTTATTTGTTATTAATTTTTCTGCAAATAAAAGATATTATTCTTAGCTTATTATCTAAGATAAGAGATAATATCAGATTTTATTTAGTTATTTGATTCTTATCTTTTTCCCCAAGATAGCTTGAAGGAGGATTAGTATAAATAGAGCCTCTTGTAAACCCTATTTTTTCAGATTATGAGTTTTAATAAAAAGTTTACATTTGTGAGCTAACCCTAATTAATCTTGCGAGGTTGTTAGTTTCTTTCTTCCTTGCGAGGCTGAAAGTTATAGTAGATTGAGCTATAACCTTGCGAGGTTAGAACGAGATCCACTATCCTATCCGGTTACTTTGTTCCAATTCACGCATATCATTCAATCCAAAACTTCGTTCCCAATCAATTACATGAAAATCCACATACAAAAATCAGATTTTTATCTTAAGTTTCAAGATTTCCAATTCATTTAAGTTATAGCTCCTGCTGTAACTTTGCAAACCCTAATTCGTTCGTTCAAAACCTACGAATTCTATATCAAATTGGTATCAGAGCCTAGGTTTTTGATTTATTCCCTAATAAATCAGTCTTGGGAAGTCATGGCTATTGGAGATGATGCCGAATATAGCGACGGAGCAGCAAAACCATGGAAAGACGACATGGATGCAATGAGAGCAGAAATTGGCCAGATCTCATATATTGTGAAGAACATAGCCAATTTTTTGAATAAGAAAAAGAAGCAGGACGAGGCTGATTCGGACAGCCAAGCCGAATCTGAAGAAGAAGAAGAAGAAGGTCCAAAGGAGAAAAACAAAAACAAAAACGATGATGATAAAGGCCTTAAACTCGACATACCCGAGTTTGATGGAGATCTAGATGGTGAAAAGTTTCTAGATTGGATTCGTCAAGCAGAGAGAATATTCGATTACAAAGACTACGATGAGCATAGGCAATTTAAGGTTGCTACTTTAAAATTAACCAAGTATGCGTCTTTGTGGTACGAAAATCTGAAAAAGCAACGAAAAAGGGACAGAAAACCGAAAATTGAGACTTGGGAAAAATTGAAGAAACATTTGATGAAGCGGTTTCTGCCTAGGGATTATGAGCAGGACAACTATTTAAAGCTAACATCTTTAGCACAAGAGGGTTTGAACGTTGCTGATTATGTGAAAGAATTTGAGAAGTTGAGCATTGTTTGCGATTTGGAAGAGAAAGAAGAATTGAGGACAGCATGATTTATTCGAGGCCTCAATCCAACGCTTCAACAACGAGTAGAAATCCAGAATTACGATGGATTTGATGATGTTTGCAGGTTGGCTCTTAAATTCGAGAAGCAAGATAAGGGCAAGAAATCCTATTCTCGTGATTATTCAAAGGGTTCGAATTCTTATTCGAAACCAGCAACTACCGCGTCTAGTAGCAAGGAGACACGAAAAGAAGACCCAAAAGACAAGGGCAAGGGTACGGCGGTTGAAACAAAGGGATGCGAGATTGAGGAGGTGTTTCAGGTGCCAGGGATATGGGCACATTGCCAACGAATGTCCGCAAAAGCGAGCCCTAACGATTCAAGAATTGGTGGATTTAGTTCCAAATTTTGTACTTCCCGAACCAGAATCGAGTTCAGCTGTGCAAGAAGAGGAGAATAGCGATGGAGAGGTTCATATTATTGATCCTTATAGTGATGAGGAGAAAGAGGTGTTGGTAATCCGAAGTCTCCACACCGAGGCTGCTCGCGTTGAGGAGGAGCAAAGGGAACGATTGTTTCACTCTCGTTGTAAGGTAAACAATCAGCTTTGCAATCTTATTGTTGATAGCGGTTCTTGCACTAATGTCGTGTCTAGGGAACTTGTTGACAATCTGAAATTACCTACGAAAAATCACCTTAAACCGTATAAATTGCATTGGCTTGATGGGAATAACGGGATCTTAGTTAAGAAACAGGCCTTAGTTTCTTTGAAATTAGGACCGTATGAAGATGAAATATTATGTGACGTGATTCCAATGAATGCTTGTCATATATTGTTGGGAAGGCCGTGGCAATTTGATCGTAGGGTTGAGCATGATGGCAGGGGTAATGTTTATATCGTGACTAAAGGAAAAGCTAAATACCATCTTAAACCATTGTCACCAAGTAAACGAAATAAACCCACTGCAAAAGACAGTTTGTTGTTAGATGCAAGTGCAATAGAGGAGGTCCTTGCTCAAGGAGAACAAGCATATGTGCTGGTTGTCCGAGACTTGGAGTCCGTTGGTGAGAGTAACCGCCAAGGAGTGCAGGGGCTACTTGACGAGTTAATGGATGTGTTTCCCGAGGAGTTACCATATGGGTTACCTCCATTACGGGGAATTGAACATCGCATTGATTTGATTCCCGGAGTTGCTTTGCCTAATAAACCGGCTTATCGGTGTAATCCTGAGGAAGCTAAGGAATTACAAAGGCAAGTACAGGAACTAATTGATCGAGGGTATGTGCAAGAGAGCTTGAGTCCATGTGCCATACCAGCGTTATTAGTGCCAAAAAAGGAGGGAACTTGGCGAATGTGTATTGACAGTAGGGCGGTGAACAACATTACAATCAATTACCGCTTTCCTATGCCAACGCTTGATGATATGTTGGACAAACTTTCTGGTTCGTGTGTTTTCTCCAAACTTGATTTACGGAGTGGTTATCATCAGATGAGGATTTGAGAGGGAGATGAATGGAAGACGGCATTCAAAACGAAACAGGGGTTATACGAATGGCTCGTCATGCTATTTGGGCTGTGTAACGCTCCTAGCTCGTTTATGAGGCTTATGAATGAAGTGTTAAGACCTTTCCTTAACAAGTTCGTGGTTGTATATCTCGATGACATTCTGATTTATAGCAAGAATGAAGAAGAGCACAAGCAACATCTTAGAGCTGTATTCGAAGTTATGTGAAAACAGAAACTATTTGGCAAGCTTGAGAAGTGCACGTTTATGGTGCCGAGTGTGGTGTTTCTTGGCTATATTGTTGGTAAAGATGGTGTGAGTATGGACCCATCTAAGATCGACGCAATTCAGGCCTGGCCGGTTCCTAAATCGACTACAGAGGTGCGAAGTTTCCATGGATTAGCATCATTCTATAGGCGATTCATTCAAGGGTTCAGTTCCATCATGGCCCCAATTACAGAACTGACCAAAAAAGGAGAGTTCGTTTGGACTACTAGCGCCCAAAAGGCGTTTGAAGAAGTAAAGAGTAAGTTGTGTTCCGGGCCTATTTTAACACTTCCTGATTTCGACAAGTTGTTTGAGGTCGAATGTGATGCGAGTGGCGTTGGAAATGGTGTTGTATTGGTTAAAGAAAAAAGGCCGATTGCATATTTCAATGAGAAGCTAGGTGGAGCAAGGTTGAACTACTCAACTTAAGATAAAGAATTCTATGCCATTGTGAGAGCATTAGACCATTGGAGTCACTATTTGCGACCGAAGCCGTTTGTGTTACATTCTGATCACGAGGCTCTTAAGCATATACATGGGCAGCACAAGTTAAATCAAAGGCACGCTAAATGGGTCGAATTTCTGCAATCTTTTACTTTCTCATCAAAGTATAAGACGGGAAGTTCGAATGTTGTAGCTGATGCACTTTCTAGGAAGCATTTTTGTTGGTTGAGCTCGATGCAAGATTATTGGGTTTCGAGCATATTAAGGAGCTGTACAAGGCTGATCCGTCTTTTGCTAAGGAATTGATTGAGCCTACTGGAGCTTATACATTGCAAGATGGATTTTTATTCAAGGGAAATCGACTTTGCATTCCACAAAGTTCGATTCGGGAATTACTTGTTCTCGAAGCTCATGGAGGAGCAATAGCTGGTCACTTTGGTTCTAATAAAACTTACGACATTATAAGTGAACATTTTTATTGGCCAAAGATGATTAAGGATGTTCAAGAAATCGTGGCTAAGTGTGTCGTGTGTCAAAAAGTGAAGAGTTCATTTCCTAAAGGGTTGTACACGCCATTACTAGTTCCGAAACAGCCTTGGAGCGAGGTGAGTATGGATTTTATACTCGGATTGCCTAGAACGCAACGTGGTAAAGACTCTATAATGGTGGTTGTTGATCGGTTTTCGAAGATGGCTCATTTCATTCCTTGTCATAAAACCGATGATGCTACTAATGTTGCTGATCTGTATTACAAAGAGGTGGTTCGTTTACATAGGATTCCACTTACCATTGTATCGGATCGAGATGTAAAGTTTCTTAGTTATTTCTGGAAAACGTTATGGCGTTTGATGGGAACTAAGTTACTTTTCAGTACTTCTCACCATCCACAAACAGATGGTCAGACGGAAGTAACTAATCGCACTCTTGGAAGTTTGTTGAGAGGATTAGTTAGCAAGAACACAAAGGATTGGGATGTTAGACTCGCATATGCCGAGTTTGCTTACAATCGAACCCCATCTGTTACTACTGAGAGAGCCCCATTCAAAATTGTGTACGGAGTCAATCCATTTCTGCCTATTGACTTGGTTCCAATCCCAAAGAAAGATCTCATGAGTTTCGAAGCAAAAGATAGATAAGCGACATTTCTTCGTACTTGTGAGCAGGTGAGAGCTCAAATTGAGAAGGCAAATGTAAGGTATAAGGAGAAAGCAAATAAGCATCTCAAACAGCCCGTGTTTAAGGTAGGAGATCTTATGTGGCTACACTTGAGGAAAGAACGATTTCCATCGAAGCGGAAGAATAAGCTTATGCCGAGAGCTGATGGTCCGTTCAAGGTTTTGGAATGATATGGTACAAATGCCTATAAACTTGAGTTACCAAGCGAGTATGGAGGTGTGAGTGCTACTTTCAACGTGGGAGACCTGTCGCCGTATCTGGATGACGACAATTTGAGGCCAAATTTTCAAAAAGAAGGAGAGAATGATGCAGGAGCATTGCTCGATAGTGAAAATGAAGTTCTTATTAGTCGAAATGTGGCCCAAATCGTAGAGGGATTCAAGTTTGGCTCGAGTTGTGTGACGATGTTGAAGTGGGCTGGTACCGAAGAGGCGTGGGCTGAAAACACGGTTACTAAATAACCGAATGTCGGGCTTGTGTTCGGATATTGGTAGCTGGTGTTAGATTTTATTAGGTATTAATTTTTCTGCAAATAAAATATATTATTCTTAGCTTATTATCTAAGATAAGAGATAATATCAGATTTTATTTAGTTATTTGATTCTTATCTTTTTCCCCAAGATAGCTTGGAAGAGGAGTTAGTATAAATAGGGCCTCTTGTAAACCCTATTTTTTCAGATTATGAGTTTTAATAAAAAGTTTACATTTGTGAGCTAACCCTAATTAATCTTGCGAGGTTGTTAGTTTCTTTCTTCCTTGCGAGGCTGAAAGTTATAGTAGATTGAGCTATAACCTTGCGAGGTTAGAACGAGATCCACTATCCTATCCGGTTACTTTGTTCCAATTCACGCATATCATTCAATCCAAAACTTCGTTCCCAATCAATTACACGAAAATCCACATACAAAAATCAGATTTTTATCTTAAGTTTCAAGATTTCCAATTCATTTAAGTTATAGCTCCTGCTGTAACTTTGCAAACCCTAATTCGTTTGTTCAAAACCTACGAATTTTATATCAGTCCTAGCCATGTTTTCAAGTGTACGGTTCATACGCTCTACAACCCCATTTTGTTGAGGTGTAGCACGCGCGGAAAAGTTATGGCTAATACCGTGCTCATCACAATAAGTAATAAATGAGGAATTTTCAAATTCGGTTCCATGGTCGGATCTCAAAGATATGAGCTTTTTATCAAACTTGTTTTGGACCTTTTTCAACCAAATTAAAAATTCATCAAATACTTCATCTTTAGAACTTAAATAGAGAAGCCAAACAAATCGTGAAAAATCGTCAACAATCACACATAAGAAACGACTACCTCCTTTACTTCTAACACGCATTGGACCACATAGATCAATTTGAAGTAACTCAAGAGGTTTAGATGTACTAACAAACTTTTTGGATTTAAAGGAGCTTCTTACTTGCTTCCCCTTAGCACAATCATCACACAAACTATTAAAGTCAAATTTCATATTAGGAATGCCGTCGACTAAGTCAAGTCGCTTAAGGGTGTTCAATGTTCTAGCATTTACGTGACCTAATCTCTTATGCCAAAGCTATGGGTCGTTCTTTTTCAAAGCACTCATACAAGACATGGTACGACTAGACAATGCAAAAAGATTAGTCAAGTAAACATCTTTAACACGTTTTCCTTCTAGAACAACTTCCCTTGTATTACCATCTAAGACACGACATTCACTAGCACAAAATTCAACAATATTACCATTATCCCACATTTGAGATATGCTAAGGAGATTATGCTTCAAACCTTTGACAAGCAACATTTTGTCGACACATTGTGATGATGACTTACCAACCTTCCCGATTGCAATAATTTCACCTTTCTTATTGTCACCAAACGTCACGGTGCCACCATTGTAGGCTTCTAGTGAGAGAAATTGGTTTCTACTTCCCGTCATATGACGTGAACATCCACTGTCCAAGTACCAATTGCTGCTGCCTCTCACTAATGCCTATAAGAAATCAAGAGGTTAGTTTAGGAATCCAAACGAATTTGGATCCCTTTTTGTGAGTTGCATTGTTAATCAAATCTTTGCGAACCCACTCCTTTTTAGCAACCTTGATGTTCTTATTTAAGTCGTTTAGTCGGTTAGGATAACCATTAAAGTCATGACCAGTCTTACCACAAAAGTTGCAAACAATATACTCGAAGGCTCGTATATTTTCTCCTTCAAAATCAGTCTTGCTTGGTTCCCCGGTTTCGGTTACAATTCACTCAATCACATTTGGAAACCAAGTCCAGCTTTCTCTTCAGATTTTTGGGACTGATTTATGAGGGAGTCTAAAATGTTTTGGCTACCTTCCCATGTCCTGTAAAACTCTTTAGCATCATGCAACTCTTTGGTCAAAGTTTCAATTTTAGCAAGATGGTCAAGATTTAGTTTGCCTACTTTGTCGAAAGCGGATTTAGCATGACTACATTCATCACTAAGCAACATAGCAATTTCTTCAAGTTGCTTATTATCATGTCGACACGAGGTAAGGTCAGCTAGCAGTGAGTCTCGTTCTTTAATCAAAATATCAACTTGAATAATTAAAGACTCGTTTTCTTTTTCAACATCAGAAACAACAGTTGAGGCAACTGTTGATTTTGACGAGCTAGCAATATTTGTGAGAACAAGGTTTTCTTTCCTCAATTTTTTAATTTCTTTTCTGAGTGATGGAATGATGTTACTTTCTTTTATCTCGTCTAGACACTCTCTAAGACCAACATTTTCTTCAGCAATTTCCTCAATTTGAGTTTGCAAGTCATAGAGTTTATCGTTTTTAGCAAGACTCTTGTCAAGTACATCATCAAACATCAAACAAAGCTTATCCTTAGAAAGAGTTCTCACCTTGTTCTTGAGATTCATTACCTCGGTGTCGGAGTCATCGCTGGAGTCGTCGAAGTGCGCCATAAGACAGAGTGCGGATTCTTTCTTTGAAGACTTGGGTCCGTCAAGATCAAGACGAGTTGTCATACAAACTTTGGCATCTAATTCTTCCTCAAGGACATCATCCTCATCAGAATCAGATACACCCCATATTGCAGACATGACTTTATGCTTAAAATCTTTCTTTGCAAAATCTCGTTTTTCTCTAGATTTGAACTCATTCCACTTGGGGCAATCTTTGATAAGGTGACCTTTCTCACCACATTTGAAACAAGCCACCGTGGAATAAGATCTCTTCTTTTGAAAACGTTTTTTGTTAGTATTGTTGAACTTCTTAGGATTGTGACTATTGATCATATCCGCCATGTTACTTGAGTACATAACTTGCTCGTCATCTCCATCATCTTCCTCATCACTTGAGGTTGATTTGAGAGCGAAACCTCTAGCTTTGGAACTTTCACCCGAGCGCTTTGCGAGACTTAACTCGTGTGCCATGAGTGAGCCCATTAGCTCATTGAGGGACAATTTGGACAGATCTTTAGCCTCCTCAATAGCCGTCACCTTCGGTTGCCATTTATCACTTAGGCTACGAAGGATCTTTCGGACTATATCCTCGGATTCAAACTCTCTACCTAGACCTTTAAGTTCATTAACAATACTAGAAAAGCGAGAAGAAAGACAATTAATTGACTCATCTTTCATCATATTGAACATCTCATATTGTTGCATGAGAAGGTCAATACGATGCTTCTTGACTTGGGACGTTCCTTCATAAGCAAGATTTAACGTGTCCCAAATCTCTTTAGCCGAGGTACATCCGGAGATGCGATTGATATCTTGTTCACTGATGCCATATTGAAGAATGGACATGGCTTTAGAATTTTTCTCGACTTTACGATAGTCAGCCTCGACATAACTTTCCTCGCTTTTCACGGACTGTTCCCATCGAGTCGAACTTATATAGCAAGGGGACCCTTTTGAATAATGACCCAACACTCATAATCCGTACTTTTGACGTAGTGTTCCATACGGTGCTTCCACCAGGAGTAGTTATCCCCTTTGAAGATAGGGTACTTAGTATGTTTCCCGTCCATGACTATAGGATCAACTCACTGGTAGTTAACCAGTTATCAAGAGCACAAGGCTCTGATAACAATTGAAGAGTCGAGGACGAGGGCACCTAAGAGGGGGAGTGGGTGAATTAGGTGTCTATTTAAAATTTAAGCTTAATGAAAGCTTCTTTAAAAAACTCTTAAACACTTTAAACAATGCTTAGATGAAAGGAGAAGTCGATACTTAGAACTAGAGAGTTAGAAGTATTCAACAACGATTCAAAAGCGAAGAAGTTACAAGATGTACTCAACAGTTGATTCTGTAGATAAAAACGTGAGTAGAGTGTGCAGCGGAAATAAAATAAAATAGACACGACTAACGATGTTTTTAAAACTGGTTCGGTCACTACTCCGCGACCTACGTCTAGCGCTATTTTATTAAACGTCTCAGAAGTAAACTCATACAAACTAAGACCACCCCGAATAATAAGACAACTCCCCAACCTACTCCGGTTGCTAATGCTTAAAAGCTACTCCGCTTCCAAGACTTTTGCTTTGGGCTACTCCGCCGAAAGATTCCTTGCTTAAAGCTACTCCGCAATAAGACTCTTGCTTTGGGCTACTCCGCCGAAAGACTTCATGCTCAAAAGCTACTCCGCTTCGAAGACTTCGTGCTTAAGGATAACTCTATCCTAAGACTTTTTGGTTCTACCCGTTTGTTACAAGACCACTTATCTCAATGTTGTTCACTCAATTGAACGGAAGAGATAAAGTTTAAGTACAAAACACGGGATCCTTGAACACGACTAAAACGACTAGGTGCAACAAAAAACTCAAGTAAAAGACTCAAAAGATGAATAAACAAACTTGCAAAAGATTCAAAGATTTGAAAATGATAAACGGTTTTGCAAAGTTAATTTACTCGATTGAAAGTTTAAGTCTTTTTCAGTTTAAAACTCGTTTGTTGCACACTTGTAAAAATGAATTAAGCAAGCTATTTATAATGTTCAAGTAGTATACTTTACATTAAAATATTTTACACTCATAAGCACAAGTGATTAAAATAATGTAAGTAGTTTGTTTGGGCAACATGCAAAGCCAACCGAATTCCTCTACAAGCAACCGAGTATTCTTCCTCAAGAAATCGGTGCCTAAGATTGCAAGAAATCAGATTGTGCACACATACAAAAATAGGCTGGGTTTTTCAACAAGAAACAAGCATAAATGGTTGTGTTTATGGAAACCATAAACATTTCCATAAATGTAAAAGCAAACAACCCATTTATAGTAAGTGTCTTATTGTGCAAAAAACTCCTTAGAACTCATTGAAAGCTCTATATTCTTTAAAAGACTTCAAAATAATTTGAAAAACATTTGTGAAAGTTGAAAGCAATTTAACAAAGATTCAAATATTTTCAAATATTTCTTTCAAAGACGAGCCTTAATTAATCTGACTCAACTCGTTGTTTTTGCACCTAAACGTAAATTCGTGTTAAACGATCACCTTACAACACATGACATTAGCACTAATGACTATCTTCATCTTTGATCTTCATGATGACATTCTTGATAACCTTGAATTGACAATTGGAGCTTCATGCTACATGGTTAAACTTAAGAGGCACACAATTAAATAACAAATGAGATTAATTTGTCTTAAGGCATCATCAACACTAGCTTAATCAAATTGGGTTTCTTCACCGTGCTACCTAGGTGTCCTACTTCAACTCACGCGGATTGACGGAATAGATAAAATTTTGCTTTTTGAGATAGTGATTAAGTATTTTACTAAAGCTCTTTGATACGAAAATATCTAGTGACCGATTCCAGAATATTCTGACTTGGAACGAAACGGTTTCCGAAAATGGGGATGGTTCTTACATGTAGTCGGAATTAACTTTAATTACTGTCAAAACAACTGCATTGGATAACATGACAACTCGTGTGATAAATTTCATTTTCGAATAATATCAAGCAACGCAAGTTATGAATCATAGAAAAGCTAAGCATTGACAATATGTGATCAGTAAATGCTAATATTTGTCTCCATGTAGTAAATTGTTATGCAGGTGCAGTTTCTTACAAGAACTGAACAAAGGGAGAGATTTCTCCCTCCAAATTTTAGTTTATCTCAAATCAAGGAAATGGATTCTATAATTTCCCTCCAAGTTACTCCGTATTTGATAACAAAACAAGAGAAAATCCTGAAGATCAATTTAATAAGTTAAAGCCAGGGGAAATGAAGTTTATGCTCCGTAAATTATCTGAAAACCATGCTAAGTTAATCATAGTATAAATGGTTGATTCTTGAAATATAAAAACTTTAGCCCCTTTATATAAAAAAAAAAACATCGAGGGCTCTCAGATGTCCTGGTATCCAGTATGATTCCACTGTAGCCACAGGGGAGGGTAATCCAAAAACAAGTAAATTATTTCAAGAACTATACATTCTGCATAGCAGATACCTATGCAACTATAGCATACCAAATAGAGCACCTGATTTTGTAGTTAAATTTTTGGTGAAGATAGGGTAGTGATAGGACGGACGTTCATTACTGTTCAGAAGCTTCTGGAAGCTTGGTCGAAGATGATCCTTTTTCACTGGGAAGGGAAGACCATGCCAACGCAGCACTGCCAAGCGTAATCGCTGTAACAATTGATCCCCACACCCATTTCTGTCTTCTTTTCTTAATCTGCCTGTCACGTCGTGCATTCTCTGCAATAAATTGTGCGTGGAGATTATTAACTCAGCAGTTCAACAAGAAAAACAAAAACCCGACCAACAAATAAATACTTGTAGCTGAAATAATCCCAACACTAACAATCTCGAATGAAATACATATATAGATGGCCAGAATTAACAACTAGTCGTCAATCAATGTATCAGCACAGCAATATGAGGCCAGCTGAGCCAAATTGACTCTCAATATCTCAACACCAGCACACACCCGTGTAATTGACTCTCAATGAAGCAAAATAGTGATCAGCATAAAAGCACACCACGATAGGTTCATAGCTAACATCATCATCATCATCATCATCATCATCATCATCATCATCATCATCATCATCATCATCATCATCATCGTTATCATCATCATCATCATATAGATTGATCTCCCAGCCCCACCTAATTAACAGACTTCAATCAACAAAAAAAACCACACATCATGTGAACCATTAAGAATTGCTATTGAAGCCATCAGAGAGATTTTAGTTTACTTTGTCTGATAAATTTTCTTTTATTTCCCAACAGATTTGTAAACAGATGTGAAATCATAGAAATGGGCCTGAATTGTTTTGACATCATACACTGTGAACTAGACATGACACCTTTTTCGCACAGGGCCAAGGCTACGTATATCAGACCCCCTTCCACACTGAGAACCTGAGAAACTATTGTTACGTGGTTTCTCACCACATCAGTTGTTGAAACGTTAATGACAATATCCCATTCAATGATCTACACTACTGGTACAAGAGTTTCTAGATTAAATCAGCCACTCTGTACAATTTGGTGGCAATGAAACCAGAAGATTCATCAAGGAACCTTCAAAGATCCCAGCCGATCATTACTAAACTACACCGGTGCAGTATTCTTTCTCATTTGTATCAACTAAGCTTGGCGGAAACGAAACCAGCATTGCTTAAGCATGTAACCTTAAAACATCCAGCATTCCAGCCAATGATAATGGAACAACACAGATGGAAGTAAAAATTATATCAGCTAAGTTTGGTGGCAATGAAATCATCATATTAAACAAGGAAGTAAGCTTCAAATATCAACAAAAGCAAAAGCAAGACAACATAATTACATGGTGCATCAGAAAAGAGGAAAGTCGCAGTATAGGGACATAGGGTAAATCATATAAGCAAATGACAGCAGCAGCTCAATCAGGATAACTCAGTCTAATTATATTCGATCAGCAACGATCAATGTCTCATCTGAAACAAGAATAAGAAGTTAAACTCACCAACAGCTTCCTGGTTCATTTGACACAACTCCTTGTTGACAGTCTCATAATAGTGTAACCTGTCACCTAAACGAGAAATCTCAAAGTTCTTGGCCTCTAGTTGAGCTTTCATCTCTGCCTCGACTTCAGTTTTTGCAATCCCTTTCCCAATAGATTCTGAAACAAAACGTAACAATTGGATTTGTCGACAAATATCTTCAGATAGACCCAGATTTGCTAGATCAGGTGGGAGAACTACGCCAACGGCTCCTAATTTATCTTTCAGTATTTGCCACAGACTTTGCATACTATGTAAAGCTTCTTCTACTAACTTCCTGTTTTCAATCTCCATCAACAAGGTGAGCCTCAATTCCCTTAGCTCAGTCTCAGCATCACTGAGAGAGCGTTGAGCAGCTTGGTGTCCGCTATCAGAAGATAGTTCTAAAACATATGTAAAATAACATTAGGCTTGTTACAATGAACCATGGCAACAACGCATATAATACAAACAAAAGGGTTATCGTTGGAACAGACAAATTTGTAAACTCCACAGAATTGCATTTGCTATATACTTCCTCCGTCCCGGTCATTTCTTTACTAATTGACTTGTAAGGTGTCTCATTCATTTATTTGTGTTTCTATATTGAGAAGGTTTTTTATGGATAACTTGATCATCCAAATGTAATATTGTTCATTTGTCATCCATTTAACTATAAGCACAAATGATCCTCTTAGATTAAAGCGCGAGAATGCATGTATGTTTGAGCAAATTAAAGGAGTGGAGGTGGAGAGGAATAAAAGGATACCTTCCCAAGCATCATAAAAATCAGCCATAGGAGTACTAAACTCCGCCATGGGAGTAGCTACATTGGCAGAAGACGACTCGTCCCAACCATCAATTGAGCTCCAAAACCTCATTAATTCCCGCGACTGTGTCGAATTTTTGCCCTCTCCTACCTCCGTCATTCCTCCATTTTCTCCCTCATTCGCCTCCTCCTCCTCCTCTACCACAAAATCTCTATTATCAACAGCCACCAACTTCTCCTCTGCTTCCACTTCTCCAATCACATTCTGGTCGTAAATGCTTTTGGCCAGGCGGGGCCCACGTCGCTTGTGGTTTATGAGGAACCGCGAAGATGGCGAATACGAGGACGTTGGAGATATAGGAAGCGGTGTTTGTTCCGGTGCGCTATATAGCCAAGGACTCATGTGAGGTATTACCGTCACATTGTTATTATTATTATCGTTGTTGTTGTTAAATTGCGGCGTAGTTGCGACGGGATTACAAGGGCGATGAGGTGGCAGAGTGTCGATAATGTCGAGCGGTAACGACGTGGTATTACGGCGGTCGAGGTTGGGAAACGACGTTGTGTGGGCGGTTTTGGTTGTTGGCCCAGGTTCTATTAATCGATCAAGCTGTATTACGGAGAGTGATGGCATGATTTACGTGAGAAAAATATATGAGAAAAAGAATGAAAGAGAGGGAAGTGGAAGCGAAAAGAGGAAGGAGAAGAAAGGAATGGAATGATATGAAAACGAGGCGTTTTGGTATTGGAAGGATCGTTGAGGTTTGGAGATCTATTATTAATATGGGGATTGGGGAAATGTAAGAGGAGGGAGGGAGGAGAAGAGAGTGAGAAGTCAAATGTACCCCTAGAATACAGAGGAAATAGCCAAGTTAAGGAAAGGTTGGAGGGATAGAATGGTAAAGCAAACTAGTATAGTCCCGCTTGGGTTAGGTGATGATGACTTGGAGGGAAAACAAACTAATAAGACAATGCCGAAACTTGAATAGGAAGAAAAGGCTGGGTATGTTCTTGGTTAAAAAGAAAGATAGGTGTGAGTTTGTGACATACTGACATCGCGTAATCAACACCAAATTAAATGGAGGATGCGCAGATTCGCAGCTAACAACCAAAAACAGAGCCAACGCTATAATAAAATGGTCAAGGTCCAACATGGCAACAACCACCGAACCTCTCTTCATTTTCTCACCACCATATTCTTTGCAATTTCCACCTTTTATTTTTAAGGTTTGTGATAATTGATATCACTTATCATTCAAATTTTGTCAGCTTTATCAAAGTAATATTTCTTTAAAAACTGTTACCGATATTGTTAATTCGGATTACAAGTAACTATCACGTCAGGAAAGAAAGCAAAAACAAAAAATCACACTTATCCATTTTAAGTTGTATTTTACTTCCTTTATTGCCTTTACACCTTCCTTGTATGTTCTTCTAATTCGTTCATGAACACCTCCATTAATTTTCAAATTCATTAATTTTAATTCTCTCTCTCTCTCTCTCTCTCTCTCTCTCTCTCTCCATTATTCTAATTCTCATTTCTTATTTCATCTTTATTTTCGAGTTCAGGTGATGCACTTATGAATGTCGAGGAGGTTACAATTGGGCCAACAAGTGAACAAGAGTTGATTGTTACTAATTCTCGAATGGGGACTTACTTGGGCACGCATTTCCAAGTCCAAGGAATCGAGGTTCTATTTATTGAGAGTTCGTGTTAGCTTGGGCGTGAAGGAGCTGGCAGCTTAGGCGTGTGGAGTTGTTTACCTATTATTTCCTATTATGTTATTTCCTTATCTCGTTTTAGGATATTTTTATTTACTGTTATTTCTTAAGCAAGAATTATATCTCATAGGAGATACTAGGTCAAGTTTATTAGCTGATTTGTAAGCCTATATAAGGCGTGGCATTGTTGTTCGTTTCATTCATTCATCGATTAATAAAAACTCAGAAAACCCGATCAAGTTTGATCACCAAACCCTAGATTTGAGAACGTACTTCAAGTCTTTCGCGATTGTTGTCCGGACTCCAAACTCCTTCGTTATTAGCTGCGAATTCAGGTCGAATCTCAAGGCTAAATATCTCTTTCTTGTTTCATGATTATACTTTTCATCCGTGTTACTGTTCACCGTCATACTATTCATCCGTTACTGTTCACCCGTCACTATTCATCTGTTACTGTTCACCCGTTATTTTGTTAGTATTGCTGTTGTTATTGCGTCATAAAATCACAAAAACAAGCCTTTTGTTTTCGCTATTCTGTTTTTGTTAGTTGCTGAAATTCGAGTCTTAAATCGTCACATTTAATTTGTTAATTGTTTCCGCGTTTTATATCATTTGTGGTAATCAGAGCAAGGACGATGGGAGACGATGCCAATCTACTGCAGCAGTTGCATGAATTGTTGTGCGCAAACCCTGACTTAGGGGCTCGCAATTTTGGTAGTGCTAGGCGTTTTGAGAGTGCAAGGCCTGTGGACGAATTCAAGGTCACGGAGTTACCAGAATGCGAAGGTAATACAGATCCGGAGGTGTACCTTGAATGGGAACGGAACATAGAGAGGATGTTCGAGTTCAAGGATGTTCCTGACGAGAAGCATTGCTAGTTCGCTATTTTGAAATCGGTGAAGAATGTGTCGTTGTGGTTTGAGAATCTTAAGACCAAACGAGCAAGGGATGGCAAGGAGAAACTGAAATCTTGGGATGCCCTAAAACGAAAACTCAGAAAGAGGTATGTTTCGAGAAGCCATAAAATCGATATTTATAGAAAAATTGCTGAATTAAGCCAAGGCAGTTTGTCAATTGTCGATTACATTGCTGAATTTGAAAAACTCTCATTGATGAGTGAAATGGACGAATTGGAGGAACAAAAAATAGCTAGGTTTTGTAGGGGGCTGAACAAGAACATCGCTTTCACGGTGGATTTACAGAGTTATGATTCGTTTGATATGCTGTGTCAGTTATGTTCGAAAGTTGAAAGACAGAATAAAGTGAGTCGTTCTAGCACCAGTTTCACCCCGAAGAGTAATGCGTGGTCTAAACCCGAGGGAGCTAGGTCTGGTGGTTCCGTGTCTACAGTAGTCACGCCTGCCCCCACACCCAAACCGCTCATTTGCGACAAACCTGAATCGAGTAGCAAAGAAAAAGACCTGGCCAAGGTCCGTTGTTTCAAATGTCAAGGGTTTGGTCACTTCCGAAGTGATTGCCCTAATAAAAGGATTGTTACTCTACGAAAAGCCATGAATTCGCGTGATGAGCTATCGTATGATTTGGCTGTTGAGGAGAAGGGATTGTTTGTGTTGAACGAAGATGAGGAGGCCGAGAATGAGGAGTTGTCTTATGAAGCTCCTACATATGATACTTTGGTCTTACGACGTATGTTGCACTCTAAGGTTGAAACGGTAGTTGTAGAGCAGCGAGATCATATTTTTCACACAAAATGTCAGGTTGGTGATAAGTGGTGTAGCGTGATTGTCGATGGTGGGAGTTGCACCAATGTTGTTCCTACGGAGTTGATTGAAAAGCCTGCTCTCGTGACTACACCGCATCTAAAGCCCTATACTTTGCATTTGCTTGATGACGGTAGTAAAGTGAAGGTTTCGAAACGGGCCCGAGTGAATTTTACAATGGGTCCTTACAAGGATGCGGTTTTATGCGATGTTATACCTATGGATGCGTGCCATTTGCTTTTGGGACGTCCTTGGTAATTTGATAAGGATGTAACGCACCATGGGAGGAGTAACGAGTACACTTTGTTCTCTGATGGTAAGAAGGTAACATTGAAGCCTATGACCCCAAAGGCTATTCCTTCCATGTATTCGGGCAGGGGTAAGAAGCCAAGCTTAACCATGTTTGCTAACGAAAGGGAGATTGAACAGGAGCTCGACGATGGTGGTTGTGTTTATGCGCTCATAGCCTTAAATCAGCCCCAACCACAAGTAAGTGAGCACGATGCTATCAATGAGTTGCTTCTTGAGTTTGCAGATGTATTCCCGGATGATTTACCTACTGGTTTGCCACCGATTAGAGGGATCGAGCATCAAATTGACTTGATTTCAGGGGCTCCATTACCTAATAAGGCTGCCTATCGAAGTAATTCCGAGGAATAAGAAGATGCAGCACCAAATTAATGAGTTAATGGAACGAGGTTATGTGCGTGAGAGCTTAAGTCCATGTGTTGTTCCGGTCTTGTTAGTTCCAAAGAAAGATGGTTCGTGGCGAATGTGCATCGATAGCAGGGCTGTCAATAACATAACCATTAAGTATCAATTTCCCATCCCGAGACTTGATGATATGTTAGATGAGCTTCATAGTTCAGTGGTATTCTCGAATATTGACTTACGAAGTGGACACCAACAGATTAGAATGAAGGAAGGAGATAAATGGAAAACCGCGTTCAAGACCAAGCAAGGCCTGTACGAGTGGTTGGTTATGCCTTTCGGGCTCACGAATGCACCTAGCACCTTCATGAGACTAATGAACGAGGTACTCAAACTACCTTTTCTTGGCAAATTCGTTGTTGTTTATTTAGATGATATACTCGTGTATAGTAAAAGCATAGATGAGCATTTGCGTCATCTAAGGGCTGTTTTTGAGGTATTAAGGGCTCAAAAATTATATGGCAAAACCGAGAAGTGCTCATTTCTGGTCGATGAAGTTGTCTTTCTTGGCTATGTCGTTTCTAAGCATGGGGTATCCGTGGATAAGACTAAGGTAGAAGCTATTCGTTCTTGGCCAATACCTACAACCGTGACTGAGGTACGTTCATTCCATGGGTTGGCTTCATTTTATCGTCGTTTTATTCGGGATTTTAGTACCATTATGAGTCCTATTACCGAGTGCTTGAAGAAGGTCTCATTCGTTTGGGGTATAGCAGCCCAACGAGCTTTCGAGTTGATTAAATAGAAGCTATGTGAAGCACCGATTCTTGCACTTCCTGATTTTGCAAAACCATTGGAAGTTGAGTACGATGCTAGTGGTGTCAGAATAGGGGATGTTCTTGTCGAAGAAAAGCGTCCCATAACCTATTTCTCAGAGAAATTGGGTGGAGCTCACTGTAATTATTCGACATACGACAAGGAATTCTATGCTATTGTTCGAGCCTTGGATCATTGGAGCCATTACTTGAGGCCGAATCATTTTATATTGCATTTTGACCATGAATCTCTAAAATATATTAACGGGCAGCAAAAACTTAATCCACGACATGCTAAATGGGTCGAGTTTCTTCAATCATTTCATTTCTCATCCAAGTACAAGGAGGCTAAAAGTAACGTGGTAGCTGATGCGTTATCTCGCAGGTATGCATTACTTACAACTCTTGGAGTAGGGCTACTTGGTTTTGAGATGTTGAAAGAGTATTACCAAGCGATGCTGATTTTGGCGAAATTTTCAATGAATGTGCTGCTGGTTCATTCAAGGATTACATACTGCAAGACGGGTTTCTCTTGAAGGGAAATCGTTTATGTGTTCCTAAGCATCCAGTTAGAGAATTGTTGGTTAGAGAGGCTCATGGTGGCGGCATTGCTGGTCATTTCGGTACTCAAAAGACGCTCGAAGTCTTACACGAGCATTTTTATTGGCCGAAGATGTTGGGTGATATACAGAATTTATTGAGCAAGTGCGCTACTTGTCATCTCGCAAAGAGTAAGTTCAAGCCGGGTTTATATCAGCTCTTAGCGGTTCCTAATCGGCCTTGGGAGGATGTATCAATGGATTTTATCGTCGCCTTGCCAAGAACACAGCGGGGTAAGGATGCTATAAAGGTTGTGGTTGATCGCTTTTCGAAAATGGCACATTTCATACAATACACAAGACCGACGATGCTGCAAATGTGGCTGATTTGTATTTCCGAGAAATAGTGTGTTTACATGGTGTCCCAAAAACAATTGTGTCTGATCGAGACTCGAAATTCTTAAGCTATTTCTGAAACACTTTGTGCAGGAAATTGGGTACGAAGTTGCTATTTAGTACCTCACATCATCCCCAAACCGAGGTTACGAATCGTACTTTTGGCACTATACTTCGTGGGCTGGTTAGCAAGACACAAAAGTGTTGGGATGTGAAGCTAGCTCATGCCGAGTTTGCATACAGCCTAACTCTAACCATAGCCACGAAGCACTCTCCTTTTGAAGTAGTATATGGCGTTAATCCGTACCTGCCTATTGATCTAATTCCGCTTCCTAGTGATGAGTTGGTGCACAAGGATGCTGAATCTAAGCTGAAATTGATGTTGAAGTTACACGAACAGGTTAAGAAGCGAATAGAGACGACAAATGAGGCTTACAAGAAGAAATCGAATAAGAACCGTAAGCCTAGGCTTTTTGAACCAGGTGACCTGGTTTGGCTTCATTTGAGGAAAGACCGCTTTCCAGGAAAGCGCAAAAACAAGCTTATGCCTCGAGTCGAGGGTCCATACAAGGTAGTCGGGAAGGTGAATGATAATGCCTACAAGTTAGAGCTTCCTGGTGACTATGGTGTCCACGCTATATTTAATGTGGGAGACCTCTCGCCATACTTAGATGATGAAGGGCTGTCCGAATTGAGGTCAATTCCCTTTCAAGAGGGAGGGGATAATGCGCTTATGGATGCTGAGGAGGTTACAATTAGGCCAACAAGTGAACAAGAGCTGATTGTTACTAATTCTCGAATGGGGACTTACTTGGGCACACATTTCCAAGTCCAAGGAATCGGGGTTCTATTTATTGAGAGTCCGTGTTAGCTTGGGCGTGAAGGAGCTGGCAGCTTAGGCGTGTGGAGTTGTTTACCTATTATTTCCTATTCTGTTATTTCCTTATCTCTTTTTATGATATTTTTATTTACTCCTATTTCTTATTAAGCAAGAATAATATCTCATAGGAGATACTAGGTCAAGTTTATTAGCTGATTTGTAAGCCTATATAAGGCGTGACATTGCTGTTCGTTTCAAGTTTGATCACCAAACCCTAAAATTGAGAACGTATTTCAAGTCTTTCGTGATTGTTGTTCGGGCTCCAAACTCTTTCGTTATTAGCTACGAATTCAGGTAGAATCTCAAGGCTAAATATCCCTTTCTTGTTTCGTGATTATACTGTTCATCCGTGTTACTGTTCACCGTCATACTATTCATCCGTTACTGTTCACCTGTCACTATTCATCCGTTATTGTTCACCTGTTGTTTTATTAGTATTGCTGCTGTTATTGCGTCATAAAATCACAAAAACAAGCCTTTTGTTTTCGCTATTCTGTTTTTGTTAGTTGCTGAAATTTGAGTCTTAAGTTGTCACATTAAATTTGTTAATTGCTTCTGCGTTTTATATCATCAGGTGTAATCCCCTACAAAATCTAGTGCAAAACAGTGGCGGAAACACTGTCAAATGGGATTAAATACACAATGATAAAACTAAAAAAACCAAACTCAGTTTAAAATAAATATAATCCACGGGAAACATTCCCAAAAAGGTAGTCGATACAATTGCCACTTTTGCTAAAAAGGGCTAAAAATCAAAACCTCCAAAAACATGGTTCAACAATCCAAAAGAAACGAAAATAAAAAGAGTAGGATCAACTACTCGCTAGCTCACTCCTCGAATCCCAGCAAAGCAAATACCTGCCATGTTATATACATAACAGCCACAATCAGTGGGGAATAACTCAGGCGTTCTCCTAGCCACATTTCATCAAGTTAAAGCCAAACAAATGCTAAAACCATAATTACTTGAAATATGAAACCTCAATACATTATAAAATGTTAAAAACATAAATAAGCACTTGAACAATTGAAAATCAAAATCAAATCCAAAAACATTAAAGTATAAGATACAATATCAAATACTCCTTATGAAAAACCAGCTTTGTATCTTAGTATAGATTTTCACTCGGACTATGCTAAAGTACCGCGGTTCCACAACCATAATAGGGCGGCATTCTTACTCCGCAGTGCGAGGCCCTAGTCTAAGTGTATGTACATAACTCCTGGGGTGCAACACTCCCAGACGACCACCGATGACAATCATCAGTTCTATATCTAATGGCAAAACTAACCACATCCTGAGTTTATTATTCTAAACCTTACACCTAACTGTTCCATAAGTATTCAAAACCACTTCAAAAGTGTATTATTCAAATCCTTTAAAAAGGAAACCTTCCAAGAAGGCAATTTCTAAAAATAGTAACTTTTTATAAATAGAATCTTACTTAGAGTAAATACCTTCTCAAAATAGAAATATTATGAAAATAGTAATGTATTACGTTTTAACCAATGTCATTTAAAAAGTTAGAAAATAAAAGTCATTATCTTATTACCAAATTTGGTAGTCCAATTTAAATAGTAATCCATTATTTAAAATGATAAAATAATTTTAGTCAAATACTTCTTATAAAACAGGCTCTTAACACATTCTGGAATCATATGAAAAATGACCATAATACCCTTCTCCATAAATTAACTTCAAAACCATTATTTACTCGGTTTAACCAAAACAGTGTTTTATTTTTATAAAATCAAGTTTAACTTCGATACTCATGAAATTTAACGTGAGTATTGTTTATAAAATCTCTGACTAGCATGTAAAATTTCGTAAAAAGATATGCTCATTTGATATATGAACCGAATTAAAAACAAGATTATCGTAAAAACCGCAAAACACCCTGTCAATTATTAAAAATATTTTCTGACCAGAACGGTACCCAAGAAAATTTGTAACATTTTGAAGTTAAGTAGAAACACCAAAAATAATTTTCCTAGCAACTAAAAATCGTAAATACTATTTATTAAAATTGTATTCTGAAAACAACCATAACTGTATTTTATTTATTAAAAATATAATTCGACCCAAAATAATTTTTAACAAAATTTATATCATTCCATAATGCATTATCAGAGCTAATAAAATAGATTTCGTAAGTTAGAAAAATCAAGAACGAATTAATACCTAATAAACATCAAAACCGCTGAAACATTGTATAAATCATAATAATTAGTAATACGATTAAAAGATCGAAACTTTTATGATCTTAAGTATTAAAATTTTCCATAGGACCAGAATAAAATCATAAAAAACGAAATTATACCATGATTAGTAATTTAAAACCCTTGAAATCGATGTATTGCGATTATAACAACAACATTAAATCTAATAAAAGCAATACCAAATATGATAAATTCATAAGTAAAATATATTTTGATACATAATGAAATATCAGAAAATTTCGTGTCATGAGAACAAATATTCGAAATATATAAATTAAATATCATAGTTTAATTAAAACAACGATAATGATAAAAAACAAGCAACTACTCAACAATAACTAATGAAATGCCGAGTCATGCCCTTAAGAGTTACCTCTTATTCGCGTTCCAAATCGATGAAATACTCGTTCTCGTACGGATCTTGACGATATCCCCCAAAAATAAACATTCATATATGATTAAATCATATACTAATTAAATAAAAACCAAAACTAAATATATGACAACGATTAAGGGCAATAATTACCCTTAGAATAGGATGAACGGATGATGAAGGAAGATCGATCTTAATAAAGAAGTAAGAAGGCAAGCATGTACGTAGAATACGGATATAAAGAAGTTGTGGTAAGCAAGCACGTACGTAAATTTTTGTTTCGAAAAACCGTACGTTGATCACGGTAGGGTTTGATTTTTGTTTTTTTTCGTTTTCTAAAGAAAAAGGAATAAGAATATATGTAGAAAAAAAAAAGAGTGTTTAGGAGGATATGAAATAAGAAAAGAGAGTATAAAATCTACTTATTTGCCTAACAATAAACCAACCAAATAAAATGATAATAACCAAAATATCTTCTCCATTTTGTTGTAAAATAAACAATGGTAGAATAATAATAATAATTATGCTAAGGATTTCAAATAAAAGAATAAAAAGGATAAATATAGTTAAATAATCAACTTGTCTATTAAATAAAAACACAGTCCATATATCAATGTCGCAAAAGTCGATTTTCCATTTTTGCTTACAAAAAAAAATGTCATTTAAATTAAAAGTTGGTCCGAGAAGAAATCAGACTGAAATAAGATTTAAAACGACATTAATTAATGATTTGAACAAAACTGGTAAATATAATTATTAAAATTTAAATCTTATAAACAAAAATTAAATATGCGAGATTAAAAAAATTGCGGGTGTTACAACCTCCCCCACTTAGAAAAAGTTCCGTCCTCCAAACTTGAAAGTAGAAAAATAAGATTTAAAGAACAAAAACTTTTAAAACATTTCCGTTGACTTAATATATTTGAAAAGTCTTTGTTGAGATCAAAACAATCTTTAAACCAATTTTCAAAATTGAACAATTAGAAATTACTAGTCTCGAAATCACTTGTCTAGCTAATATCTTGTTACGAGAGAATACCTGTCGCGAACAAGAATTCTGTAGTCCAAGATAAAGGCAATCAAACATTTGAAAAAAAATAATCTCAAAACCAAATGTTAGCAAGTAGTGGGCAGTCATTAGACGTCTTTAATGACAAGTCCTAGCATCCAACCAACGTCGAATTCCAAAATAAGTTGTGTAAATTTTATTTCAAACCTTAGGACAAATCCAATTTGTAAATACACTATAACATTTGAAAGTTTTTCGAGACATTAAATAACTTTAATTAAAACAATTCCGGAATATCTCAAAATGGGTTTTAAGACATTTCGAACAAAACAAAAGTTAAACACTGCTTAGTAGTAAAATTAAAAGTGAAACTTGAAGGTTTGAAATTAAAATTCAAAAATATTAAAATTTCCATAATAACACAAATTTTGTAGTAGTCAAAGCTCATGTATAAAACGAAAAAAGTACGAAAAGCACGATTGAAGGTAGATTTTTAAATCTTAAGCAAGGGTTAAAGGAGTATTAGCTGGAACAGATGTTCGAGAGAAAAAGAGGGAAGGAAGATTCAAGAGCAATACAAAGCTCTCTCAAGGACTGTAAATGAGGTTAATCATCTCGAGATTCTTGGTACAACTCCTCTATGAAACTCCAACTTTCCTATTTCCATTGAAACCAGCACCAAGCTTGTCAACACCAGGCAACTAAGCTGTCAACCTCAGAGTTTCCTAACTTCCTAGGCTATATCCTCCAATCTCACCGATTGATACAACTCTCATCCACAAAATTACATAATTGTTCAACCTCTCAAAACATCATGGTAAGAGTCCACGTAATTCAAAATCCAAAGTTACTAACCAAAATTCCACAAGTTATGAAAACATAACTAATCCAATTAACTCATAAGGCTCTTAAAACTATTCAAAACACATCAGGCTTGCACTCGAGAAGAATTCTAAACCCAGACTAGTAAAAATAAGACATACCACACTCAAAGATTCTACTCTTCTGAGATCTCAAACAAAGCAACAAGGTTACTAAATCCATAAGACTTCTCGAGTTATTGAACATCAAACAAACACCACCATCTAACAACACCATTCCATCAAAGTCTTATAGAAGCCCTATGGTCGGATTTTTCTCACTTGGAGCTTTACTTTTCGGTTACTTGTCATTAGGAGCACCTAGACCAAAATAATATTTATAATTTCACAAACAACTCTACTATTAGTAAAGAGGCAATTAAAGGTCGGATCCCAAGGGACGGGTATTGATAAAGGATTTTCGATTGCAAGTAGCGGTGTCTAGGGGTGTCACGATTTGGGGTTGAGATGAGAAGATCACTAAACTAAATAGCAATAAAAGTAAACAAGCAAGATGATTAAAAAGAGATGTAAACAATTGATTAAAAGCACTAGGGTGTCATGGGGTCATAGGGGATTCATGGGAATTGATCATACAAATATATTCTCAAATTATAAGCAAGCAATTATTGTTGTGATGGATCGAGTTGGTTTATATCTTATAATCCTAGGAAGTTTTGGGTCCCAGAGCCGAATCGATTAGATTGTACAACACCTACAAATCGACTTAATCCTCCCTACTCAACTATATGCATGGTCTAATGAGACTCGAGTTGGTTTATGTCTTACAAGTCTCATTGAAAAGGTAAGTGATGGGTAAAAAATGCAAGGATTCATAGGCTCGCATTTCATCAAACATAACATGTGCATACGTTGAGATCACAACAAGCAAGCAAATAAACTATGAAAACATATTAAATTAAGCATGAATCATTCCCCATGTTGGTTTCCCCTAATTACCCATTAACCCTAGTTAAGGAAACTACTCACTCATTATCAAGTTTAGCATGTTAACAAGGTTGACAATCACATTAACAAAGCAAAACATGATGAATAAATGAAGATTATTAATAATAATTAAAAGGGGATTAAGAGAATTATACCTACTAATGATTCCAATAATAAAGCAAAGAATAATATAAGTACTTGATGATTAATTGGAAGGTTGTCAATCTCCCAATAATAACCCAAATAATCTTCAATTACCCAAAATAAAAGATGAACAAAAAAGAGATTAAGGAAATGAGATTTGTATTAATATTTGATTAGAAGTTGATTATAAGATTAAGAAGAGATTAAAATGATATAAACTACACTAAGGATTGATAAGAAGAACATGATTATCTAATTAGACTAATAGGGTATTTATAGTGGGGATTAGGTACACAAATTAGGGTTTACTAAGGGCTTAAATGAAGATTAAGTCCTTGAGGAATCGCTCCTCTCAAAAGAGATGCCGGTCACCTTTTTGCCGGTCTTTCATAAATATGCGCATCTTTTATGGAGGGAAGAAAAGGTCTTGCGGGCCTGTAAGAGAATCCGAGCGTCCAAGGTATCGGGACGGGCGGATTTCCTAATGGCTGGACGAGCGGATTGTTGAGCTGGACGGGCGGATTTCTTCGTAGTTGGACGGGCGTCCCTCTGGCAAAGACGCTCGGATTCATCACGTGTTGGACGGGCGTCTTGCCTAGTTAGACGGGCGAATTGTGTCACAGCTTTCCTTTCTTCTTTTCTTCTTCAAATAATCCTCCGGGATTTAGTCGGGGATGGAAGGATTTCTTCATCATTGCCCATCTACTATAATATGTACAAAGGCCTTCTAGTCTTGTCTTCTCTTTGATGCTTGGTCATTAGATTTGATCAATTTAGCTCTATTTTGCCATGAAAATGCAAGGTTTGCACTCCTCTCCTACCAAGGAAACAAAACCTCAAAGAATATGCAAAACAAAGGACTAAAGATAGTAAATGAACCAATTATGCACTAAAAAGCATGGGAACGAGGCTAATTCGGGGACTAAATATGCTCAAATAATGGTCACATCAAATATCCCCAAACCGAACCTTTGGTCGTCCCGAGTAAAGAGGTGACAAAACTAGGACCGTTATTTAAACTAACCTAATAGCATAGCCGACATGAGACAATTAGCGGGTCTCACTCCACCCCTTCAACTCACAACAAGACAACCATGAGGTAGGATGCCTTCTTGCAAGGCAAGGTTGGTCTTGCCAAAATGGCGACACATCCAAACATTAAAGCACATAAAATCAAATAATGGATGCATCTACAAAAGAATAGCCACTTTCCTCATCTAAGTGGCGGAAATTATCTACAAGGGAAGCAATTCAAGGGTACAAACTCCTTTATAGATGCAATTTCTTCAAACTACTAAGCCTAGAAGGATACCAATAAATCACCTCCAAGTTGTGTCAAGTTAGGGTACCTATGGTGTTAGAAACACTGGAGGATCGTAGAATTCCCCTTCTTGCCAGACAAGAAGAAGGGTCGTTCCCTCTCTACCATGCACAAAAATGGATACGATGGATAAAGGGATCAATAGTAATTGAGTTTTATTTGGGAGTTTGCTTTTTTGTTTGTTTTTCCCCCCAATTTCTTGTGGCATATAACATTTGAGAACAATTTCTTGCCATTTCTTTTGATTTTTGGCATTTCAATACTTGACAATTTTTCAACTTTTGCATTTTCTTTTGAACATTTTCAAAGTCACCCCATATGTAGTGAGGGTGCCTTATATTTGAAGTATAGGAGTTTTCATTTTTGTTACTCCTCTTTTCATTTGATGCAATTTGCAAACTTTTTCTTTTCTTTTCTTTTCATTTCTTGAACTCAAATTTGAATAATTTCGTTTTGTGCCCATTCCCTTTGATGACAAAATGTATGGTAGAACATGGATGAATGATGGTTGCATGGTTTCAAGGGTCACCTTGGAATACACGGTAGCCAAGGAGTTATCACACCACAAGGTACTCTTGACTAGGCCTTAATCCATGGGTCAAAGGATACTAGCATGACACATCCTAGGGTGTTTTAAAAGTATTCTAACAAGCAAAGCCTTAAGAAGAAAAAGCATCTACTAGGGCCTATATGCACTTGTCAAGCTTCCTAAGTAGACGGTTTCACAAAATTTTTCTAACATGCAAACTACATGTCATGATGCAACTAACATTTATACATCCTAATGCATATGCTTCTACCAACTAGTATGCCAAATAATATAAATGCAAGTCCTAAATTCACATTGTTTATACCGCATCAATCAAAATAAAGCCACATAGTCATTAACATAAAGAGGAAAAAGGAGATTGGAAAGATCATACCATGCGGTCTTCAATATCCTCATGTCTCGGATGTGGCGTAGTCGATCAATGTGAACAAGGATGAACAAACACAATATATACAAACAATATATACAAGACTACACTACAAAGGAAATGAACATGTTTTTGGATTTTCAATTTTTCAATTTTTTTGGATTTTCGAAATTTTTGAATTTTTTTGGATTTTTGCATAAAGGTCAAGTTAGAATTTCCCATCCCCACACTAGTATGGGCATTGTCCTCAATGGCCAATACGATAGGAAATTATGCAAGCATGATGCTTGATTTCTAAACTAAATGCAAACTATACTAAGCTACACTACATGATGCATGGGTTTTTGTTATGGCGGAGAGCGTAATTTAGATTACCTCCCGATGCGTATGCATGGACTTCCCCAAACCAAAATAGACATTATTTCTAACGTCTTGAATTTCGGGGTAGTTCATGCACACGGAATGTAATGCATGAAACTACAAATTGTCATTTTAGATTTTTCAAATGGGAACAATAAAAAGAGCACCTTAATGAGGCCAAGGTGCTAGTCCTTCATGTTGCTAGGACTCCACAACAAATGAAAACAAATATGGTACAAGTTATCAAAACATCAAATTCTTTTCATGAAAATTGAAAATAAAGAGAGAGGATAAGGAAGCTTCACTTAAGCTTTTGATGGGTGCCTCATGCCCGATCCATCTAGCTATGAAGATATCTTCTAGAGATTGCCATCATCCCCCTCTAGGCCACTATCCCAAACTTCCTTGGATGCGTCACTTGTATGAAAGTCCATGAATTCATCTTCCTCGCTATTAAGCTCCACCGTATCCCCACCCCAAGATTTGTCGCTCCCTTCCCCTTGTTGCCCATTTGCCCCTTCATTTGCTTTTTCCGAATGTGGGAAGAGTATATCCATTTGTGCCCAAGAGGGAAACATTCCCTCCTCACTAATCTTCCCTCGTTGAACTATATCGTGGAATTGAGGGTAAAGAGTATAATAGCTATCCACGACGGCTTCATATTGACGGAAATGCAAGTCTTGGAGAATTCCCGTTACAAAGTCATCTCGGGGGAGAATAAAGGGGTTAGGGTGGTTGTATGGTTGGTATTGAAAAGGGTAGGGAGGTATCTTGATTTTCTCATCTTGTTGTTGTGGCTCTTGTTGTTGTTGGGGATTTGGTGGTGGTGGTGCTTGACTTGCTTGGGTTGGGTTTGCGGGGAAAAGGTAGGACAGGATCGGTGATAGATGACCTCTTCTTGGTGAAATTCTTGGTAGACCGGTCATTGGCAAGTAGATTGGGTCACTCCCCTTTGTTATCCATTTGATTCTTTTATCAACCCCCTCAAGGGTCATCCAATGATGTTGCACAAGAAGGAGTTCTTCATTTATCCTTGTATTCCCGGAAAGAGGAGTGTACTCATTGTTCTCATTGAATTTTGGATTGAAATGCTTTGCAATCTTTGTAATGAGTCCTCCATTGACGATATGCTTCATCCCATCGTCATCTCCATTCCTAAACTTAGTCCACTTCTCAAGAAGTACAAGAGTTGCATTAAAATGATATCCACCTCGTCCTTGGATTTCAATATATGACTTCATGAATACAAGATCGAGCTCATTCACAATTGCCGGGTCTCGGTGTGCAGAGAATAGTTCCGGATAAGAACCGGTAAGCGATCCTTAGAATCGGGTTTTGGATGTGAAATGCCAAGCATTGTTTGATATGAAGGAAATGTAGATCTTTATACATACTAACATACTCATATATGTTAAAATTAATTTGTCATAAAATTAAAGGTGGAACTTATGCATGCAAACTAATTAAAGAAATGAGAAAGAAACATTATTCTTACAATGGGTATTTCGGTTTAAATGGGCACAAAAGAAATCTCCTTTTCTTTTGTTCTTGAGCTTTCCTTTAATGGAAGAAACAAGATCCAAGTGTAGGATCTCTCCTTAGGAATTATACCCAAAGCTAACTCTTAATCTAATTAATATTATATGAGCTAGTACAATATTAATCTTGTGAAAAATTGAACCAAAATTGTTTGGTTTTTGCTCCTAAAACCGGGTAGGAGTAGAGGAGAGGAAGAGTGTTATTTTTATCTCTCTAAAAATAATAATATGAAGTGAATGAATAATGATTCTCTAACACCCATTCATATGGTAAAATCATAAAATAAAATAGGCAAAAGAACCCTTGTTCTTTCCAAGGGAAAACCGGGTAGGGTGGAGGGGAAATGGCCAATGCATGGTCTTTGTGCTCTTACACAAAAGACACTAGGTATACATGCCTAAAATTAGAGTAATAATAATGAATTCCACTAATCTTAATTAACACAATACAATTTGTTACTCACACCCATATTTCGGTCCATTTGAAGATAAAATGGAATCCATTTTATTTTTGTCAAATGTAAATATGTCACATGTCATATGTAACATAAATTTGTTATGTATTTTTAACATATTAAAAATCAACGTATTAGTGAAAATACGTCATATACAAAATCAACTTAGTAATTCACAATTACTTGTGCCAAAATATATTTTACCAATTTATAAATCATATTTATAATAATTCATTCAAATCCAATTGTTTCTTTAAACAATAATTTTATCCGAGTAATGATACAATTCGATTACTCAGACCGTATCTCATTTAATCACATTTCAATTTGATACGTAAATTTTACTTCCAAAATCGTCCGTCAATTTTTCAAGTAATTTAATTAACTCGTAACATTATACGATTAATTAAATGATCAATTAAGAGTGTTGCCCTATAGGTATGACCTAGGGGGTCAACTGATCACCACCGTCACACGACAGTAATGTCAAACTCTAGTCGACCAATCATTACCGATATATGTTGACCATTGTGATATAAATACTTCCCAATTGTATTCTTTAAAATGAGATTTAATAATGATATTTAAATCATGTGATCGCACTATTGTTGAGGACACATTTCCCAACAATCTCCCACTTGTCCTCGACAAGTGTGCGTCACCAATTCTCTTGTCCTATTACTATCTCCCACTCAATGCAAGGTGTCTTTCAGGTCGTACTTGCAAGTGATCATATCGAGAGTGGTTTCCTCGATCTGGAGAATAACTGATTGACCGGACTTATCTATCATAGATACTTTCCGAGCGTGGCCACGCATTTCCAGTTTATTACTCCTCGAGTGGCCCTGAGATATTGTTATAACCCTGACTAGGGGTGGACAATTCCTATCGCACTCATTCCCTTCGACTAGCCACAACCATCATAACCCAAAATATGCCCATTTGACCCCATTTACGAAGGTCGTAGTAACACAAATCAATGTTAATCTGAAACTATGCCATCTTAGGCGAATAGTCTTTAGTTAAAAGAATCGACTCATTTGAATACTATAGTAGCTCTCGCCACGACTAGGCTATATAAATTTGCCAGAACTCTATAAGCGGTCATAAAGCCCGACAAAATGTTCCTAACAGTCTGCCTATGTGATCGACTAGTCATCTCACATGACTCTATGGCACTTGAACTTGCCATCAATCGCATCACACTCTAGTCACTTCGAGACGTCACCTCATACAAGTGACTATGGGCAAATACTATGTTAATCCGTGTTCACTTTAATGGGGTTCAATTGTCTCTACAACCCGTTTGGATGTAACAATGTATAAATTAAAGATAAAAGACAAATGTGATTATGAACATGAACAAAAACAACACTTTTATTTTATTTCAAAATCTAACAAAAACTTGGTACACGTTTAAGTCCCATGGACGTAACATGTCCATCATGTTTAGCCTGCGATAAAGGCTTGGTGAGTGGATCGGCTATGTTGTCATCCGTCCCAACCTTACAAATCGCAATTTTCTTTCTTTCAATGAAATCTCTTATTACATGATATTTTCTAAGTACATGTCTAGATCTATTACTAGACTTTCGCTCCTTAGCTTGGAAGATCGTCCCACTATTATCACAATAGAGAGTGATGGGATCATTAGCGGTAGGTACTACTTTTAGACCTTCCGTGAATTGCCCGATCCAAACAACTTCCTTAGCGACTTCGATGCTTTGCGATGTACTCACCTCCGTTGTAGAATCCGCGATTCTGACTTCCTTGAAGCTTCTCCACTACGGCACCACCATTGAGCATAAACACGAAACCAACTTGTGATTTCAAGTCATCTCTATCTGTTTGAAAACTTGAGTCCGTGTATCCATTAACACGCAACTCAGTGTCTCCTCCAAACACAAGGATAGAATCCTTAGTTCTTCTCAAGTACTTAAGGATGTTCTTGACAGCAATCCAGTGACTCTCACCTGGATTTCCTTGATATCTACTCGTCATGCTCAAGGCATACGAGACATCAGGACGTGTGCATATCATGGCATACATGATTGATCCAACAGCGGAAGCATAAGGGATCAACTTCATGCGTTCAACATCATGGGGTTCGGAGGGACATTGAGTCTTGCTCAATATCGTCCCGGTTACCATAGGTACCAAACCCCTTTTGGATTTGTCCATGCTGAACCGTCGAAGAATCTTATCAACATAAGACTCTTGACTTAGTACCAATATCCTCTTGGATCTATCTCTATAGATCCGGATACCTAATATGCGTTGTGCCTCTCCTAAATCCTTCATTTGGAAGTGGTTACCTAACCACTTCTTAACAGAAGACAACATTGGAATATCATTTCCAATGAGTAGTATGTCATCGACATACAAGATTAGGAACACAACATTGCTCCCACTAAATTTCATGTATAAACATGGTTCCTCAACATTTCGAGTGAAACCATTTTCCTTTATAACATGATTGAATCGATGATTCCAACTTCTAGATGCTTGCTTAAGACCATAAATAGATCTCTTAAGCTTGCACACTTTGTTAGGATTTTTAGAATCAACAAAACCTTCGGGTTGTATCATGTACACCTCCTCTTCTAAATGCCCATTTAGAAAAGCGGTTTTGACATCCATTTGCCATATTTCATAGTCATGAAATGCGGCAATCGCTAACAAAATCCATATGGATCTTAGCATGGCTACGGGGACGAAGGTCTCATCATAATGGAGACCTTTGACTTGGGTAAACCTTTTTGCCACTAGCCTAGCTTTGTAGACATCATCATGTCCTTCTATGCCATTCTTGATTTTGAATATCCATTTGCATTGAAGGGGTCTTGCCCCTTTAGGCAAATCTACCAAGTCCCAAACTTGGTTTTCATGCATAGAATCCATTTCGGACTTCATGGCTTCAAGCCATAAGGAGGAATTTGGACTAGAGATTGCAGCTTTGTAGGTGGCGGGCTCGTCACTTTCCATAAGTAACATATCGAGTGTTCCATCTTCCTCGATAAGTCCCACATATCGATCGGGATGGCGAATTACTCGACCCGTCCTTCTTAGTGGAGGAGGTACAACCGCATTAGATGACGAAGGAACTTCTTCTTGCGTCTCTACCTCGGTTTGTGGCTCTTGAACTTCATCAAGTTCAAAATTTCTCCCACTCTGTCTCTTAGAAATAAATTCTCTTTCTAAGAAGACAGCCTCACAAGACACAAACACTTTGTTATCTTGAGGTTTGTAGAAGTAGTAGCCTCGAGAGGTCGAGGGGTAACCTACAAAGATGCATTTTTCGGATCTTGGGGCAAGCTTGTTGTCGTTCTTAGTTTTGACGTAAGCATCACATCCCCAAATCTTCATATAGGATATATTGCGGATTTTTCCCGTCCACATCTCATATGGAGTCTTTTTGGTGGACTTAGTGGGACTATTGTTCAAAGATCGAATTGCGGTTTGAATCGCAAATCCCCAAAACGAGTTCGGTAACTCGGTTTGACTCATCATGGAGCGAACCATATCAAGTAGGGTTCGATTCCTCCTTTCGGCAACACCATTGAGTTGTGGTGTTCCGGGTGGAGTAAGTTGTGATATAATACCACAACCTTTCAAGTGTGAATCAAATTCAAGGCTAAGGTATTCACCACCACGATCGGATCATAGTGCCTTAATCCTTTTGTTCAATTGGTTCTCTACTTCGTTTTGAAATTCTTTGAATTTCTCAAACGCTTCACTCTTATGCTTCATTAAATAGACATACCCATGTCTACTCAAGTCGTCGGTGAAAGTTATAAAGTAGTCATAATTTCCACGAGCGGTGATACTCATTGGTCCGCATACATCGGTGTGTATGAGTCCCAATAGTTCACTAGCTCGTGTCCCTTTACCACTAAAAGGATTACGAGTCATTTTGCCAAGTAGGAAATATTCGCATGTACCATATGATTGAAAATCAAATGGTGTAATCACATTAGTCGAAATTAATCTTTTGATGCGATTCTCGTTTATGTGACCTAATCGACAATGCCAAATGAACGCTTCACTTGGGTCACTTGTTTTGAGTTTCTTTGATTGAATGTTATAAATATCATTAGTCGGATTTGAGGTCTCTAAAATGTAAATGCCATTGATAGAGGAAGCTTGGCCTATAACCAAGTCGTTTCTAGAAATAGTACAACGATTGTTCTTAATGACAAAACAAAAACCGTCCATGTCTAGCATGGCGATTGAAATAATGTTTTTAGAGAGTGTAGGAACATAAAAACAATTATGCAAATACAACTCAAATCCATTTGGCAAAGCTAAAACATAAGTTATCTAGGATTCGGCCGCTACCCGAGCTCCATTTCCAAGGCGTAGATCCACATCTCCCTTGCTAAGCCTCTCCACATCTCTTAAACCCTGTAAATGATTACAAAGGTGAGAACCACAACCGGTATCTAGTACCCATGTCGTAGTGGAAGTATAATTTATATCAATAACATAAATTTCTTTAGGAATTGTACCTTTTGGAGTAATGAGTCCTTCCCTTATATTTCGCAAATACATGGGACAATTCCTAAGCCAATGTCCCATGCCATAGCAATAATGGCACTCATCATTAACTTGCTTGAAGTTTTTGATTTTCTTTCCTTTCTTCTTGAACCTCTTGCCCTTTGAAGCAAGAACTTGATTGCTAGAGCTCCCACTAGCTTTGGCATCTTTATCTTCCAGAGACAAAGACCCTATAGATTGCATGAGGTAGTCTTCCTGAGACGGACTCACACGAGGTCTAGTAGTAGTGGGTGGTTTAGAAGAGGTGATGAAGTTAAGGTTACCATCCGAACCTATCCCGAAATGAAGTTCTCTAGTTGTATTGAAATTATTGTTGGAGCAAACGTCGTCAAAAACATTGTGATATGACTCAATAGTTATCGGTGCGGTAGCATTCGTTGGATTCATTGTAAAGAACTACAAATATGGAGGAAAAGGAAATATTAACATTTGTCTTTTTAAATCATACTTGTAAAATATTAACAAGATATGAACATTTATATAGTGACCTCTACCCAACTATAATAAATGATTCCAAGACCCAAATTCATATCGACTTAGGCACGGTAGGGCCGGTTCATCCTTTATCAATATAACTTGGTGGATTAACGTTTAATCGATTCTACTTTTAGAACTCTTGGTCGATAATATTACATTTAACAATTATCTTTAGCCCAAAACACATTCGACAAGGGCACGGTAGGGCCGATACATCCCTTATCAAAAACTTTTGTTGAGTTCAATCCAAATTTCGAATAAATGTGTCCATGATCCAAATCCATATCAACTTGGGCATGGTAGGGCCGATTCATCCCTTATCAACATGAATTCGGTGGATTAACATTCATCACCCACTTCCCCTACGTAACAAGGTTTGTACCCCGGTAGGGCCGAGTGCACTCCCTCGCGAAATAGGTTTTCATGGTTTCTACTATTTGGTAAGGCTATGTCTCAATTAATTGTTTTAGCGAGAGGTCATGTCAATTTATTATCTATCACGTTTTAAGTGAACTAAAGCGGTGAACTACGATAATTTTAATTGACACGGTCGATAAACTCGATAAAATGACAATGCATGTTTAGTTATGGCGATTTAGCGATGCATGTGACATAAAATAAAATGCAAGCATAAAAATAAATAAATCCTAGTATGGCCTTTCCTAAAATAGAAAAACTATTTAACTATTACATATTCGGAAACCAACTCCATTGGTCCCTTGAACTTCGGTTGTGACACGCATCTCGAGGTAACACCGTCTTTATGTATCGCCATTCTTGAAGAAATCCGTCTTTGGGAACTCCGGAATGAATAAAATTACATAATAAATTACATAATTTCCTATTATACATTTGTAACTAAAATAAAATAAATCTATTAAATTACAAAATGGTGATACGAGATCACAATAAAATTACAACCGAATCGATATTCCCATACATTTCGGGAAATACCAATTAAAATCTAAGGCCATACTAAGTAAAATTACATAATTCAAAATTACATAAATTAAAATTATGAAAATCATAAAGAAAATGCAGCATTATAATATGTAAGAACATGCTCAATTTTATGCTAAATCGCCTTTAATTAGCCAATATCGTATATTACTCGGTTTTTACGGATTTGCGTGATTTCAACATTTTTATAATCACAAAAATACATAAACTCATATTTATGCATAAGTTAATTACCCTAACCTCTTAGGACTCAAAATTTAGTCTTCACTAATAATTTGACCATAATTAACCTATATTTTATAAAATTGTTCATAAATGGACCAAAAATTACAAAAATAAGCTATAAACTTCAAATAAATCACAAAATTTCAAATAAATTTGAAATTTGAAATTTAAACTCATGAAAATTCTGGAAAAAATACCATGACACTCATAATGTTCAAAATCTTAGGTTAAAAATTTCGAAATTTTTCCGGAAAAACAATGTTGCGGTTTATCGGTTTTAACAAAAAATAATCATAAAAACATGGAAAAATTATATTCATTAACTTTTCAATTTTATATCTGAAAAATATGATAAAATGCAACATTAGACGTTTTTCCTAAGTCATAGATTATGTTTTATTAATTTTTCACTAATAATGTCACTATTTATGCTATTTTTCTTCAAAAATCCATAAATCATGTAAAAAGACTTCTTTATAGCCAATTATTTTACACACATCTTGTAAAATTGCATGTGACAACATATTAATTTTCTATGACCAGATTCAAAATTTAACTCATATTAACCTATTTTTCACCTAAATCCGAATTTAATAATGAAAAATCCATTTTTCGAGCATAACAAGTCCAAAAATTATGAAAATTTACAGGTTATCTCAAAATAATATATGTGATAACATATCCAAAAATCAACTGAAAATTCAAAGTATAGCTAATTTTAGACCGAAAATGACATTTTTACTCATAAAATCATATTTAAATGCCATTATTGTAAATTATGAACAATAAAAATCCGTAAAATTAACCAAAATATCCTAAAACATTTTAGGACCAGAAATATTAACATGCATGGATTAATTTCGTGATATCTCATAATAACACAAATTTTACAAGTTTTATTTGTTATTCTTATTACTCGGAAAAACTTTTAACCGATTTGCATGCAAACAACCGTGGCTCTGATACCGATTGAAGGAAATGTAGATCTTTATACATACTAACATACTCATATATGTTAAAATTAATTTGTCATAAAATTAAAGGTGGAACTTATGCATGCAAACTAATTAAAGAAATGAGAAAGAAACATTATTCTTACAATGGGTATTTCGGTTTAAATGGGCACAAAAGAAATCTCCTTTTCTGTTGTTCTTGAGCTTTTCTTTAATGGAAGAAACAAGATCCAAGTGTAGGATCTCTCCTTAGGAATTATACCCAAAGCTAACTCTTAATCTAATTAATATTATATGAGCTAGTACAATATTAATCTTGTGAAAAATTGAACCAAAATTGTTTGGTTTTTGCTCCTAAAACCGGGTAGGAGTAGAGGAGAGGAAGAGTGTTATTTTTATCTCTCTAAAAATAATAATATGAAGTGAATGAATAATGATTCTCTAACACCCATTCATATGGTAAAATGATAAAATAAAATAGGCAAAAGAACCCTTGTTCTTTCCAAGGGAAAACCGGGTAGGGTGGAGGGGAAATGGCCAATGCATGGTCTTTGTGCTCTTACACAAAAGACACTAGGTATGCATGCCTAAAATTAGAGTAATAATAATGAATTCCACTAATCTTAATTAACACAATACAATTTGTTACTCACACCCATATTTCGGTCCATTTGAAGATAAAATGGAATCCATTTTATTTTTGTCAAATGTAAATATGTCACATGTCATATGTAACATAAATTTGTTATGTATTTTTAACATATTAAAAATCAACGTATTAGTGAAAATACGTCATATACAAAATCAACTTAGTAATTCACAATTACTTGTGCCAAAATATATTTTACCAATTTATAAATCATATTTATAATAATTCATTCAAATCCAATTGTTTCTTTAAACAATAATTTTATCCGAGTAATGATACAAATCGATTACTCAGACCGTATCTCATTTAATCACATTTCAATTTGATACGTAAATTTTACTTCCAAAATCGTCCGTCAATTTTTCAAGTAATTTAATTAACTCGTAACATTATACGATTAATTAAATGATCAATTAAGAGTGTTGCCCTATAGGTATAACCTAGGGGGTCAACTGATCACCACCGTCACACGACAGTAATGTCAAACTCTAGTCAGCCAATCATTACCGATATATGTTGACCAGTTGACAGTATAAATACTTCCCAATTGTATTCTTTAAAATGAGATTTAATAATGATATTTAAATCATGTGATCGCACTATTGTTGAGGACACATTTCCCAACATGATATACATAAAGTCTCGACCGGTCATGGCTCTCCACAATGGTGCCACACTATACTTCTTAGGTCTTGATGTTCGGGTAGGCGAAACATCCATACCGAGTACATTTGCAAACTCAACAAGACTCATCATCCTTGTCACATTCTCCAATCTAAACTCTATGCAAATTGTTTTGTTCAATGTTGTGATCTTTAAGAAACTTAAGAACTCTAAAACAAGAGGTCGGTAGGTTTGCTCATGTAAGTGGAACAAGGTAGAAAGACCAAACAACTCAAAAAGGGTTTCGGTTTGATGGTATATTCCAAGCTTCCTTAATGTTTTATGGCATAAAAATTTGGTAGGAAGAATATTCTTACCAAGTAGTCGGTGAAAGACAAGCCTTTGAACATCGTTCACAAATTCAATGTTGGAAAAATCGTCAAGCTTGGTGAGATCCACAATCTCTTCATGTTCCCTTCTTAGTGTGTTGATGTGAGAAGTAGATGAGCTTCCTCTCACTCTTGGCCTTCTTCTATCCCTAAAAGAGATTCTCTTGGTCCCATTCTTTGATTGTAGAGAGAAATTTTGATTTGTTGGAGTATGGAGATGCTCTTTGTGGATTGAATCTTGCTTTTGAAACCCTAGAAATTGGGGGTTTTTGTTTTTGTTGAGTGAAAGAGTGTTTGGGATATGTTTTGGAGTCATAAGAGAGTGGGTTTTTATAATACAAGTGGAAGGAAGGGTGATGTGTCACAAATTATGTGGTGGGGGAGAAATAAAAATGTGAAAACCGGGAGTAAAGGCCGCAGGGAGACGAGCGGAATCGGGCTTGGGACGCTCGGATTCCCTCGATTTGGGACGAACGGATTCCTGGGAAGACGCTCGGATTCCCTTACAGCTGATTTTTCCAAAATTTGAAGCAGCCAAGACGAGCGGATCGTGCTTAGGACGAGCGTCTTTCCTGAAGTAGGACGAGCGTCTTGTCTGAGGGACGCCCGGATTTCCTTACAGGAGAGTATCCCAAAGTCATGCAGCAAAAAGGACGAGCGGATTTGCAGTAAGACGGGCGTCTTGAATAAGCCGAGCGGATTTCCTCCCCAGATGCTCGGATTCCTCGCTGGACGAGCGGATTCTCCTTGTTTTTCCTTTACTCTGACAAAAAGCTTCCCCACACTTGAAAACTAGTTCCTTCCTTCATCAAAAATCATTAGTGACCCTCCCTCACTTACTCTCATGGAAAGAATTTATGTTTATGATAAAAGGAATGCAATAAAGTTATAAATACAAGTTAGAGGGGTTAGTATATTTACAAGTGGTGGTTTAGGGAGGACTCCACCAAACTCTCCCTTTGATGATTCCTTCAAGGATGAGGAGGCCCGAGGTAGGTGACCTCGACCTCTCCAATAAATGCTCCCTCATAATATGGCTTCAATCTTTGGCCATTGACCTTGAATTTGCTTCCATCTTCCGCTTTGATTTCAAAGTCTCCGTACTTTCCAACCTCGGTGATCACATAGGGACCCATCCATCTAGAGTTCAACTTCCCGGGAAAGAGTCGATATCGGGAATTAAATAGAAGGACTTTATCTCCTTTGTGCAAGGCTTTTTGCTTGATCCTCTTGTCATGAAGCAATCTTGTCCTTTCCTTGTAGATCTTGGCATTCTCATAAGATTGTAGTCGTAATTCTTCCAACTCTTGAATTTGTATCATCCTCCTTTGACCACTTAATTTGAGATCAAGGTTAAGAGCTCGGATTTCCCAAAAAGCTTTGTACTCTAATTCGATTGGCAAGTGGCATGCTTTTCCATAAACAAGCTTGAAAGAAGAGGCTCCTATGGGAGTTTTATAGGCCGTCCTATAAGCCCAAAGAGCGTCGTCAAGCTTTGTACTCCAATCTTTTCGGGTCTTGTTGACAACTTTCTCAAGAATTTGCTTGATCTCTCTATTCGAAACATCAACTTGACCGCTTGTTTGAGGATGGTATCCTAAACCGGTTCTATGTTGAACACCATATTTGGTCAAAAGGGATGCGAGCTTCTTTTCATGAAAATGTGTTCCTCCATCACGTATGATTTCTCTAGGGACTCCAAACCTTGGGAAGATTATTTTCTTGAAGAGCTTGGTGACCGTCTTTGCATCATCGTTTGGGGTGGCAATTGCCTGCACCCATTTTGAGGCGTAGTCTACGGCCACAAGGATATATTTGTTCCCATTGGATGTCACAAACGGCCCTTGGTAGTCGATCCCTCAAACGTCGAAGATCTCAACCTCTAGTATGCCCCTTTGTGGCATTTCATTCCTCCAAGATATTGATGTGACCATAATTAGAGCACATTTAGTCCCCGAATTAGACTTATTCCCATGCTTTTTAGTGAATATTTGGGTCATTTATTGTCTTTAGACATTTGTTTTGCATATTCTTTGAGGTTTTGATCCCTTGGTAGGAAAGGAGTGCAAACCTTGCATTTTCATGGCAAAATGAGGCTAAATTGATTTAATTCAATGACCAAGCATCAAGGAAAGACAAGATTAGAAGGCCTTTGTACATACTATAGTAGATGGGCAATGATGAGAAAAGATCCTTGCATCCCCGAGGAAATCCCCAAGGATTTTATGAAGAAAAAGGAAGAAAAGAAGAAGAAACAAGACTGCCCAGCAATCCGTGCCTCTTCCCCAGAAGACGCCCGTCTCCACCACCACAATCCGTGCGTCTTCTCCCCAAGACGCCCAGGCAAAGACTCCAGAAGACGCCCATCTTCACCCCAAGACGCCCGGGCAGAAACCACCAAATCCGCCCATCCCGTGGTAAAGACGCCCGGATTCCCAGGCAGACCCATTTCGTCTTCTTCAAGCTTCAAGGAAGGATGCACATCGTTTTCTAGAAACCGGAGTCTCCCTAGAGACCGGAGTCTTTCCAAAAAGACCGGCGTTTCCTCAACAAGGGACTTAATCATCATTTAAGCCCTTAGTTTAGCCTAATTCATCCACCTAATCCCCACTATAAATACCCCATTAGTCTAATTAGAAGAGCATGTTCTTCTTAGCAATCTTTAGTGTAGTTAATACCAATCAAATCTCTCTTTAATCTTGTAATCAACAATTAATCAAGTTTTAATACAAGTTTTATTTCCTTCATCTCTCTCTTGTTCATCCTTTATTTTGGGTAATTGAAGATTTTTTGGGTTATTATTGGGAGATTGACAACCACTCAATCAAGCATCGAGTACTTCTTTTATTCTTTGCTTTATTATTGGAATCATTAGTAGGTATTATTCTCTTAACCCCTCTTTAATTATTGTTAATCACTTTCATTTATTCATCATGTTTCACTTTGTTGGTATGATTGACAACCTTTCTAGCATGTTCAACATGATAATGAGTGAGTAGTTACTTAGCTAGGGTTAATGGGTAATTAGGGGAAACCAACATGGGGAATGATTCATGCTTAAATTAATATGCTTTCATAGTTTATTTGCTTGCTTGTTGTGATCTCAACTCATGCACATGTTATGTTTGATGAAATGTGAGCCTATAAATCCTTGCATTTTTTACCCATCACCTATTTTTTCAATGAGACTTGTAAGACATAAACCAACTCGAGTCTCATTAGACCATGCATGTTGTTGAGTAGGGAAGACTAAGTCGACTTGTAGGTGTTGTACAATCTAATCGATTCGGCTCCGGGACCCAAACTTTCCTAGGATTGTAAGATATAAACCAACTCGATCCATCACAACAATAATTGCTTGCTTATAATTTGAGAACATGTTTGTATGATCAATTCCTGGAGTAAAACTACTAGGACTCGATTTTTGGACAGAATTAGAACCAAATGGACTTGAAAACAGAATTTGAATTGGACGGAATAAGACTCACAAATGGACTGATTTGGACTCAAACAAAGACTAACTAAATGGTTTAAGGATTAAGAAGATAAAAGACTCAAGTTTGCACGATTTTAAGACACAACTAAACTGATTTGGGACATGACAATCAACACAATTGAAACGATTAGTTTGAATGACAACAATGGAAAAGGGTTTGTAACTTAAATGCTTATGAACTAAACATTCAAATAACAATTCCCACAATGACTTAAGATAACAAAACAGAAACTTTGGGACTGTTTTGACACGAGAACAAGAACAAGTAACCGAGATATGACTTAAACTAGATCACGAGTTTTAAGCCTTGGAATTAAACTCAAGATCACGAAGCAAGAGCTTAATCCCGCCTCAAACACTAAGTAATGAGGGGTTTTCTGCACTAAGCAAGAAGAAAATTGATTGAAAACTTTAGTTTCAAACTCATATTTTAATTCACTCAAATCTGAAGTTCTCAAGTGTTTAGCTTGGTTTATATAGACCAAGGCTTACAATCTTGACCCTTGATTACTAAGTACATCTAAGGGTCACAAAAATAGCAGCTAACAACCAAGAAAACGGCAAATCTATGACAAATCATAAAGCAAAGAAAGTAAACTAATAGTCCAAACTTCCTTGTTTGTAGCTCAACTTCTTATTTATGATTATATGGACAAATTTGAGGAAACCGTGTAAGAGTCCTTGTCCCTTGAGCTTTGTTGGTTCAAAAGAGGAAGGTTGATAGCGACATAATGCACAAAAAACTAAGCTTGTTCCACTTGGTCCTCTTTACTAATTTTAAAAGCTTGTTTATGATAGGAACGGCTTTGGGATATAAGTTCCTACACAAAAACGTCCCAAACTCACCAAAGATTAATCCCATGCTGGAAAATGGCACGACTTCTTAGACGGAATTCATGTTAGACCTCAATCTTGTGCAAGGTCCAAAACCGGGTGAAATGTGGCCTTTCTCGGTTTGATTTGTTTCAATTCCCATGAATCCCCTATGACCCCATGACACCTTCTTTACTAATTGTTTAGAATTGTTTGTGAAGTTATAAATTGTGTTTTACTTTCATTGATATTTAGTTTAGTGATCTTCTACATCAAACCCCAATTGACACCCCTAAGACACCACTAGTTGCAAAATTATCTCATCCCGACCAAAAATTGTAGAGTTGTTTGTGAAGTTATAAATTGTGTTTCGGTCTAGGTGCTCCTAACGATAAGTAACCGAAAGATTAGTATCCCGACCAAAAAAATGGCGCCGTTGCCGGGGATGGTGTTAACTTGATTTAGATTTTCTTATATTGTTATTAGTTGTGTCCTTCTTTGCCTTGGGGAAGTAAAACTCCTCAAGGTTTGTTCTAATTGTTTTCGAGTTGTTTGATATTTTGCATGTCTAGAAGGTCACAAGGTGACTTGTTACCCTTTGATCGCGAAATTGAAAGAACTTTGACAACCAATAGAAGACTTGCTAGGAGAACTTTGAGAGGTATTAGTGAGGTTGTAGATATTCAACCAAATACTATTGAGTTCATCAACCCTTTTGCAAGAGAAGGTGAGGAGAACCCAACACAAAATCAACCCACAATGCCTAAGTTTTCATCACATTCCGTACCCACCGAGGAGAACCTACCCAACGGTACTCCCACACCACAACATCTAACCGGAAATTTTATTGCCAAATCCGCATTTATCCAATTAGTTGAAAGAAGCCAATTTGGGGGGATGCCTAGTGAAGACCCTCATTCTCATATGGAGACTTTTTGTGACAATTGTGATGCGATTTCTCAAACCGGTGTAACTCAAGACCAAATTCGATGGGTCTTATTTCCTTTTTCTCTAATTGGCACCGCGAAACAATGGTTGAAAGGCCTTGATAAGGTTACTCTCAGGGAATTGATTCTTGGAAAAAGTTGGCTCTAGCTTTCTACAAAAAGTTCTATCCACCGGAAAAGACTAACATGCTAAGAGCTCAAATCACGGGCTTTAAGCAAAGGGATGAAGAATCTTTGTATGAAGCTTGGGAGCGATTTAAGGGAATTTGTCACTCATGTCCTCACCATGGACTTAGCGAGTGGTTCTTGGTACAACAATTTTGGAACGGTCTTTATGAAGATTCAAGGAACATTCTCAACATGGGATCAAATGAAATGTTCACCGAAGTTGATGACAATCAAACTTGGAACCAAATTGAGGAAATGGCGGTCCATAACTCACAATATAGTAGACCTCGCAAGGCTACTAGAGGAGGAAAGCATGAAGTTGACTCCATTACTCAATTGGGTGCTCAACTTAGTGCTCACACTAATGGAAAAAACCCCTATTACGTCAGTTGTAGAGGGCCTTTTGCGTCGGTTTTGGCCTGACGTATATCGAGGGGTCGTATTTGCTATGCGTCAGTTGTGAAACTGACGCAAAAAGTTCACCATTTGCGTCAGTTGTATTTCAAAAACTGACGCAAAAAAGAATCATTTGCATCAGTTATGTTTTAAAAACTGACGCAATTGTATGTACACCCGACGCAAATGCTTCAGCATTTGCATCAGTTATTTATAGAACCGATGCATTTTCTTTATTTTTTGCGTCATTTGTTATCATAACTGATGCAATTGATATTTTGTTTTAGGGCCAATTCATTTTTCTCATTTGCATCATTTCTTTCAAGAACCGACGCAATTTATTAATGCTTTTTTCTATATAAAAATTTGCTGCCGAAATTATATGAAACTCACAATCTGAATATCACAAACGCAAGATGATTTGATAATCAACAACAAATATCTTTATACAAACCGATTATTCCAAGTCAATTACCTAAAGATCTTTAACCAATCAACTAACCTATCAACAAAAATATAAAACAATGCTTCATCAATGACTCCACTTTCAAATCCATACTTAGCCATAAGAGTATCCTTGCCATATTGATAATTGAATCCAAAGGCAGCCGGTGTCACTGAAATTCTTCCTTAGCAACTCGTACTCCTTGATATTCATTTTAGCCTTGTCACCTCTTATAATCACACATCAAGCAATATTTTCATCAAGGCTGATACAAAAAATATTTTCATCAAGGCTGATACAAAAAAACATTTTCATCAAGCCAATTTTAGTGTTTGATTTTGTATGGGGAAGTTCAAGTTCGCTGATTACTATGAGATTTAAATGCATGATATGTTAGATACTTTGGTTTGGAACATGTAACCCCGTAAGTGTATTTAACCTCTACGAAGTATTATGTTTAGCTACACCATAGTTTTAGGGGGGTTCCCTTTTCCTTTTCTATATTCCACTAATATCTTACCCACCTAGGAACAAGCCACTGGTTACAAAGTTGACATATCTACTTGATTCACACAAAGTGCACATAGAATTATATTCCTAACTCACTTCAAAATGTAACAAAGTGCACATAGAATTACATTCCTAGCTCACTTCAAAATGTAGATATAAGACGCATAATTTCCTCAACCCTTTGTTAACTAACTAAATTGGTATACAATATAACCAATTCTCGTATTAGATATTCCCTCCATTTCTTTATCTTCTTACAATTTTTCGAAATACCCCTCACATATTTTGACAAGTGGGAGAAAATACAGTTTTTGATGAAGAAGACCAGAGAGCGAAAGGGCAAAAATATATGGCACAATTAGACAGGCGAAACTTAGGCAATCGTAAAGATATCTCCCTACTTTGCAATCCTTAGTTTTTGCAGCCAAGGGCCACAGATAATTATGGCCAACTAGATATTATCAAAGTAACTGATACTATAATCGGAAAGTGGTCGAAATAATGGTTAACAAAGAAGGGCGCTCAACAAGAAAGAATACTTACTCGAGTTCCCGACGAAGAGCATCAAAAATTCTCTTTTTGTTTGCTTTTCACTCCGGGCGTATTGAGAACCTTACTCTGCTCCACCATAGTAACCGTTGTCTTCTTCAACTCGTCCTGCATAAAAGTAATGCAGAGATATAAGATAAATAGCATGCTCAATTTTCAGCCACGTTAGCAACCATTTTTTACAGTCCCAACTCACAATCAACCCCTCCTTCGCAATCCCAATCAAAAATGATAAAAGTACTACCTAAGTTTCAAAGAAATTGCACTTATAGCCTTAGTCTCATTACACTTTTGCGAAGTTCAAGAGTGACATGCCAAACGACCCAAAGTTCCCTTCGCTTTTTCTTGCTTAAAATTTCTAATTCATGCGAGCCGTGACAGAGTCGGCGATTCGGGGTTACATGTTCCAAACCAAAGTATATAATTTCTAAAGCATGATAGGATATACAAAGAATGAGATAAGAAAGAGTGAAACTCACAGGGGCAAGAAATGGAATATAGCCAGCTCTAGGATAGAACCAGCGAGCAATGTTGGCATCGATCTTCATGAAAGCAAAATCAATCCATTGCTCTACATGGGCCTAACAAATGAAACATGCATATATACGTAAAAAAAAATAACAATCACATAAAAGATGGACGTGTATGTTTAACACGAAATACTTACAGAGTCAATCAATGAAGTGCCAAAGCAAGGATTGTCAGGCTTCAGAAGTGCAACTACAGTAGGGAAAGGGACGTACCATATCTTGCTATGGTATTACTTTCAAAAACTGAACCGTCAGGGGTTCCAGAAGAGGGACCTGAAACGAGAATTCTTCAGATAATCATTTGTTCAAATCAAACAGCGGCTAAAAATCAATGTTAGTTTGATTATCCTCGAAATCACAATGAAGGGACCATAAGGCTAGGAAGGAATTCTATCAAAATAGTTTACTTTGAAGACCCAAAATATGTTAGCCGTGGATATGTTTGAAAATAATACCATTAGAATTTAGAAACATCAGCCGTGAAAACTAAACATACCAAACCTACTGCATAACATGTTCTATGGCTAAGGCAGAGAGAATAATTGTGTTTGTTGCATTTAGAGAATAACATATAAGGTTATACAGGAACTAGACATGTTTAAAATGGCAGGCAATAACACAGGGTGCACACACATTTGAGGGAAGTGACAAGGAGATAATGTTCCTGGTACCGTATAAGTGTAGAATTCGTGAATGCATTATCCAATTCTGCCTAATGTAATCTTCATCAGGGTCCCAAGTGTAATTTCATAGAAAAAGGCATTCAACACTCAAATAGAATTTACCCAACCATGTTAGCAACAATACCGTCACAGCAAACTCAGAACAACAACTCATTATCAAATTATTAAAACTTCAGGTTTGAAGGGGGGAAATAACAACAATTTATTTCACAATTTGTAAAAAAAACCCTAAATCATTCATCTATAAACTGGCACCGTATGAAATACTGGAGAAATTAGGGAAAACAATCAAAACATACCATATAAGTGGGACTATGAGGGATGTCGGCGGCGACGAGGCGAGGGCAGTAGTATAAAATGTAGCAGAAATTAACCCACCCAAACCAACTAATCAAATATGAAACCCCCAATTTCACCTAACCCTAACCCTAAAAAAATTCTAGATTTACATTCAATTCATACTAACAAATCAATTACTATAGAAAATTGTATATAAACAACAATAGTAAAACCTATTAAAAGAACTTACAACAAAAAAATTAAGTTAAAATCATACCAATAACAAATTAGGAATTAGATGAGTAGAAGAGAATGAGACGGCAACACTGGGGTCGGCAAAAAGTCGTCAATGGGTCCGCGGTAGGTCGGCAGTGGGGCGGTGGTGTGGTGTGGCATGGTGTCGATTGAATGAGGGAATAGAGGAAAAAGGGTGTTAATTTTTTTCGAAGGAATGAATGGGGGGAATGGGACTCGTGTTTTACTTAATACGGTAGTTGTCGGCATTTGCATCGGGTTTAGGTAAAACTGATGCAAAAAAGTTATATTAAATAAGTCGGTTTAGTAACATAATTGATGTATTTGATCAAATACATCAGTTTTTCTGAGAACCGACGTATTATATACGTCAGTTTTTTTCAAGAACTGACGTAAAAGGCTTCACTATAGGGCAAAAATGGATTCCCGCCAAAAATAAGTACTTTTTGCGTCAGTTTTTGTAGAACCGACGTAAATTAACTGACGCAATAGGTGTTTTTTCTACTAGTGTCACATTGATACCATCAATTTGAAGTTTGAAAAAGCTATGGCTAGACTTGAAGAAGCCTCAAAATCACCAAAGCATCATGTTAATTCCATGACGGCATCTTCATCAATACCAAGTGGGATATGTGAGAATTGTGGAACTTTGGGACATGACCAAAGTGAATGTAGGGGAACAAATGAACAAGTGAATGCTTTCCAAGCATACAAGAGTGGTACCCCTTATTCAAACTATTACAATGAAAACACCAAATTTCATCCAAATATCTCATACAAAAGCCAAAATGTTCAAAACCCTCAACCAACATACACCCCACCTCCCATGAGAAACCAAAATCAAAGACCCTTTTACAACCAAAACCAAGGTTACCAAAATCAATCTCCATACAATCAACAAAATGACCAAGGTTTTGATGTTCAAAAAGCGGTCCTCCAAATGCAAAAGAATCAACAAGAGTTTTTCACTCAAATGCAAAAAGATAGTCAAGCAAAGGAAACCACCATCAACAACATCCTAGCTCACACCAAAATGTTGGAAACCCAATTGACTTAACTAGCATCTTCAAGCTCACAAAGACAAAAGGGAAAATTACCACCTCAAAGTAATCCCCCAAGACATGAAACGGTTAGCGCCATTCACTTGAGGAGTGGTACAAGGTATGAAGCACCGAAGAAGCAAGTTGAGGATGAAGTTGTGGAAGCTAGTGATAAAGAAGAAATTGTGCAAAACTCCAAGGATGGAGAACCATCAAAAGAAGAAATTTCAAAAAGAAATGAAGACAAGGTCAAGGAGAAGGTGCCCATTGTGATTAGACTTCCTTTTCCAATTCGTCAAGCCAAGCCCAAATTTGATGACCAACTTGGAAAATTTATGGAAATTGTGAAGAATTTGGAAGTCTCAATTCCTTTCACGGAATTAATCAATCACGTGCCGGCCTATGCAAAATACATGAAAGACATCCTCACAAAGAAGAAGTCAATCCGGAAGCTTGAGAATATCGCCTTCACTAAGGTGAGTAGTGCTATACTTCAAGGGAGTTCACTTCCAAAACTCAAAGATCCGGGAAGCTTCTCAATACCGTGTACCATTGGCGACACCACGATCAACAAAGCCTTATGTGATCTAGGCGCTAGTGTGAGTGTTATGCCGTACTCGGTGAGTAAAAGGTTGGGGATGGGAGAGCTTAAATGCACCAATATCACACTCCAAATGGCCGATAGATCGACGAAGACACCATTAGGATATGGGAAGATGTTCCCGTAAGAATTGGGAAATTTTTCATCCTGGTGGACTTTGTCATTGTTGACATGGAAGAAGACTCCAACATTCCAATCATTCTAGGAAGACCTTTCTTACACACCGCGGGTGCGGTGATTGATGTGAAGCAGGGAGAGCTCACTCTAGAAGTGGGAGATGAGAGCATAACTTTCAATCTTGACAAGACCATGAGAGCTCCCCGTTTGCATGAACCATGTTTTATGGTTGATCATTATAACCGGAAGGATGATAGGAAGAAGTCGTAATTCCAATGGAAAAAGAAAATTGAAGATGCTCCATTCAAAGAGCAAGTGAATTGTAACAAAGAGAGCTTGAAAAGATCACCAAAGTCAAGCAATGAAGAGGATGGCCTCATTGGCCAAGACAAGAAAATGGGAGAGTTGTCTCCGTCAACTCAAGAGATATTTAGTGATCAAGTAGATGAAGTTTGTGGTCTTTGGGACGATGAGTTTGAAGGGATTTTCAATCCCTATATTGGTAATGCTATCGATCAAGACCGACAACAAGGGCAAAGGTCTATTGAAGATCTTTATCATGATAATGAACAAGCTTTTGATTACTTCTTCAAGGTGTTGAGCAACATCAACAACACCTTGGACATGCCCCCATGACATCTCACTAAGGATGAGAGTTTGGTGGAGTCCTCCCTAAATCACCATTTGTAAATATTTATAACTCCCGAACTCGCATTTTAATTCTTACATTGCATTTTTTGTCAGTTTTGGATTTTTATGCTTTGATCAAGATAATTATCATTTTTGAGAGAAGTGAGGGAGGGACTAATTATTTCAATTGATGTGTAGTGCTTTAGCTTAGTGTGGGGAAAGCAATTGCCTAGGCTATTCATGCCTTAGTAGTGCCCCCACAATGAAGAACACGGGATTTGAAGAATGGAAAATGACAAGGGATATGCAATTACACGGATGGAACTGAATCCGGGTAAAAGGGGCAGAATCCGAGCGTTTTCAAGGGAATCCGCCCGTCTTCAGGCAATCCGGGCATATTTGTCAGAATCCGCCGGTTCATCTGAGCTGAGAATTTAAAATTTTGGGACTGTTGATAAATCCGAGCATCCTGCAAGAGAAGACGCCCGTCCTGAAAGGAAAGACGCCCATCTTTTTGGCTGGGAAACACAAGAAATCTCACTGGAAGAGAATACGCCCGTTTTTAGCAGAAGACGCCCGTCCCGCAATTGACAAATCCGAGCGTCTTTGCTGAAAGACGCCCGTCTTTAGGCGAGAATTCTCAAACCAAAAGGGGCAGAATCCGAGCGTCCCGAAGGAAAGACGCCCGTCTTCCCCTGCAATTCAAAATTTTTCGGGTCTTTTATAAACCCCATCTCCCATTCATTTCTTCATTCCTTCATTCAAAACACTACCCATAAACCCCAAAACTCAAAACCCTCATCCTCTCCATCACCAAAACAAGATTTCCTCAACCACATTCATCAAAATCAAATCAAAACATCTTTCAAACAACAATAAATCACTCCTCTTTCAACAAAAATCAAACCAAGCACCAAAATCTTCAACCTTTGAGTCGATTTTTGAAATTATAAAGGCAAAGCCTTTCACCTTAAAATCGATTTGGGTATACTTGGAAATTGAAGATTTTCACTCTTTTCTTGGTTCAATCATCAATGGCAAGGACAAAAGGAGTAACAAAGGCACCTAAGGCAAAGACACTATCAACAAGACAAAAGAGTCTTCAAGCAAAGAAATCCTCATTGGCTATGGTGGTAGCTAGTTCAAACTTGGAAGTGCAACAACAACAACCTCCCTTGGAAGCAACAACTCCGGAAATTGCTCAACTTTCGAACTATCCGGAGGTAATTTTCATCTCTAACTCCCATAGGGAAACATTTACCAAGTATGCTAGAAAATCCTTTCTATCCACCAAGTTTATTTGTGAAGATGCCTTGAATAAGTTGGGTGTCCTTGAGCAAACTAAAGCCTTCTTTGAAGCCATGGGGTTGGGAAAATTGTTTGCTACAAAAGAATTGACATACCCCTCCCTTACCTTAGAATTCTTGAGTTCTTTGAAAGTTACTAAGGTAGAGACAAGAGAAAACATCGAGTTCCGCCTAGCTAATGTGAGTACGCGGATCACCTTTGAGGAATTGGGTAAAGCATTGGGTCTTAGTGATTCACCTAGTTATTTCAAGAATCCCGGAAAGTATGACCTCGCTCCTCTTTGGGAGGCGATTTTCAGAAGGAAATTTGAGAACTATCATGCTAGTCGCGCTCTATTAGTCCACCATCCGGGCATTAGAGTGTGGCATAAAGTCATCGGGAATACCATCATTGCAAGAAAAGACACCAACCACTTTACCAAGCTCGATTGTGTTCTTCTTGAGTCGGGCTTAAATATTGGAAGGGAATTCACCAAGCCTTACAATTCTCTAAGGCTTTTGGTGGAAAGATGGCTAAATATTGATTGTGGGAAGCAAGGCACCACCGTTATTGTAAATGGAGGTCTAGTCACTCTTTTGGCTAAGTACTTTGATCCGAATTTCAATAAGGATAGCAAGTATGTAGCGAAACAGGGGGTCATCTCATTGATATGGATGCTATGATTAACAAGTACAAGTGGGTCACTCATAATCCTCTTGAATCCATGTATGGGTGGCTCACTAATGAGGCTAGATCTTTTACTTTGCCTTCTAAAATTTGTCGTTTGAGTGTTCAGCGGACCAACTACCTCCTTCCCCTCTCAAAAGAAGCCGAATACATCATCCGGCAACAAAGGGATGAATTTGAAATGCCCTCCTCTTCCATTGTCACACCACCCTATCCTTTCAAGTATCAAGAGTTCAAACCCGAAGGTGTCGAAGCAAGCAAAGATTATATGACTCTACTTATGCAAGAGATGCACAAGCAAGCTTTTAAGGATCGGGAAGATGCTTACTTAGCCCAATATCCACCCCTCCTTCATTTAGCTAGGCAAGGACTACTTGATCCTTCATGTCCTTTGCCTAGTTGGGCGGATAGGGAAGTCTTCTTTCCGAGTGCATCTAGGGGTGAGATTCCGGGTGACGATGAGGTTGTCGGTGATGAGGTTGTTGATAGCATTGATGAAGAGGCTAGTGAAGAAGAAGAAGAGGATGATGAAGGAAGCAAACAAGAAAGTGAAGAGGGAAGTGGTGATGAGTCCACTTCTATTGAGGAAGATGATGATAATGATGATATGGTGGAAGACTAGCAAGCTTTGGAGGCTCCTACCCTCTTGAGGTTTGCTTACTTCTTTCTTTTTTTTTTTATTTAGTTTATCTTGATCATGGTTGGAGTATTCCTAGCAACATAGAGGACTAGCACCTCAGCCCCATTGAGGTGTTCTTATTTCATTGTTCCCACTTTTGAAAATCCAAAATGACAAATTTAGTTTCATGCATTGCATCTTGTGTGCATGAACTACCCCAACTTTAGGACATTAGAAATAATGTCTAACTCGGTTTGGGGAAGTACATGAATACGCAACATGAGGTAATCTAAATTACACTCTCCGTCATAAACAAAAACCCATGCATCATGTAGTGTAGATTAGTGTAGCTTGCATTTAGAGTAGAATTCATGCATCATGCTTGCATGATTTCCCATCATTTTGGCCATTGAGGACAATGCCCATATTAGTGTGGGGATGGGGAATTCTAACTTAACTTTTATTCAAATATCCAAAAAAATTGAAAAATTTCGAAAATCCAAAAAAAATTGAAAAATTGAAAAACCAAAAACAAGTTCATTTCCTTTGTAGTGTAGTCATGTATATATTGTTGTATATATTGTGTTTGTTTTATCCTTGTTCCCATTGATCGACTACGCCACATACGAGACATGAGGATATTGAAGACCGCATGGCATGATCTTTCCAATCTCCTTTTTCCTCTTTATGTTAATGACTATGTGGTTTTATTTTGATTGATGCGGTATAACAATGTGAACTTAGGACTTGCATTTAGTTTATATGGCATATTAGTTGGTAGAATCATTTGCATTAGGATGTTTATATGGTAGTTGCATCATGGCATGTAGTTTGCATGTTAGAAAATTTTGAGAAACCGTCTACTTGGGAAGCTTGACAAGTGTATATAGGCCCTAGTAGATGCTTTTTCTTCTTAAGACTTTGCTTGTTAGAATACTTGTAAAACACCCTAGGATGTGTCATGTTAGTATCCTTTGACCCATGGATTAAGGCCTCGTCAAGAGTACCTTGTGGTGTGATAACTCCTTGGCTACCGTTTATTCCAAGGTGACCCTTGAAACCATGCATCCATCCATCATCCATGTTCTACCACATTTTTGTCATCAAAGGTGGGCACAAAAAGAAATCAATTTGAGTTCAATGAAATGAAAAGTGAAAGAAAGTTTGCAAAAAAAATGCATCAAATTAAAAGAGGAGCAAAAATAGAACTCCTAAAGCTTCAAATATAAGCCACCCTCACTACATATGGGGTAACTTTGAAAATGTTCAAAAGAAAATGCAAAGAAAAAGTTGTCAAGTATTGAAATGCCAAAAATCAAAAAGAAATGGCAAGGAAGTGTTCTCAAATGTCAAATGCCACAAGAAATTGGGGGGAAAAACAAAAACAAAAGCGAACTCCCAAAGTAAAACTCAAATATCTATTGATCCCTTTATCCATCGTATCCATTATTGTGCATGGTAGAGAGGGGACGACCCTTCTTCTTGACTAGGCAAGAGGGGAATTCCGCGATCCTCCAGTGTTTCTAACACCATAGGGAGTCTACTCTTGACAAAAGCATTTAACGATTGAGGACAAAGGTACCCTAACTTGACACAATTTGGAGGTGATTTATTGGTATCCTTCTATGCTTAGTAGTTTGAAGAAATTGCATCTATGAAGGAATGTGAACCCTTGAATTGCTTCCCTTGTAGATAATTTCCGCCTCTTAGATGAGGAAAGTGGCTATTCTTTTGTAGATGCATCCATTATTTGATTATGTATGCTTAATGTTTGGATGTGTCACCATTTTGGCAAGACCCACCTTGCCTTGCAAGAAGGCATCCTACCTCATGGTTGTCTTATTGTGAGTTGAAGGGGCGGATTGAGGCCCGCTAATTGTCTCATATCGGCTATGTTATTAGGTTAGTTTAAAATAATGGTCCTAGTCTTTGTCACCTCTTTACTCGGGACGAGCAAAGGTTCGGTTTGGAGATATTTGATGTGATCATAATTAGAGCACATTTACTCCCCGAATTAGCCTTGTTCCCATGCTTTTTAGTGCATATTTGGGTCATTTATTGTCTTTAATCCTTTGTTTTGCATATTCTTTGAGGTTTTGATCTCTTGGTAGGAAAGGAGTGCAAACCTTGCATTTTCATGGCAAAATGAGGCTAAATTGATTTAATTCAATGACCAAGCATCAAGGAGAGACAAGATTAGAAGGCCTTTGTACATACTATAGTAGATGGGCATTGATGAGAAAAGATCCTTTCATCCCCGAGGAAATCCCCAAGGAGTTTATGAAGAAAAAGAAAGAAAAGAAGAAGAAACAAGACTGCCCAGCAATCCGTGCGTCTTCCCCAGAAGACGCCCGTCTCCACCACCACAATCCGTGCGCCTTCTCCCCAAGACGCCCGGGCAAAGACTCCAGAAGACGACCATCTTCACCCCAAGACGCCCGGGCAGAAACCACCAAATCCGCCCGTCCCGTGCTAAAGACACCCGGATTCCCAGGCAGATTCATTTCGTCTTCTTCAAGCTTCAAGGAAGGATGCACATCTTTTTCTAGAGATCGGAGTCTCTCTAGAGACCGGAGTCTTTCCAAAAAGACCGGCATTTCCTCAACAAGGGACTTAATCGTCATTTAAGCCCTTAGTTAACCCTAATTCATCCACCTAATCCCCACTATAAATACCCCATTTGTCTAATTAGAAGAGCATGTTCTTCTTAGCAATCTTTAGTGTAGTTAATACCAATCAAATCTCTCTTTAATCTTATAATCAACAATTAATCAAGTTTTAATACAAGTTTTATTTCCTTAATCTCTCTCTTGTTCATCCTTTATTTTGGGTAATTGAAGATTATTTGGGTTATTATTGGGAGATTGACAACCTCTCAATCAAGCATCAAGTACTTCTTTTATTCTTTGCTTTATTATTGGAATCATTAGTAGGTATAATTCTCTTAACCCCTCTTTAATTATTGTTAATCACTTTCATTTATTCATCATGTTTCACTTTGTTGGTATGATTGACAACCTTGCTAGCATGTTCAACATGATAATGAGTGAGTAGTTACTTAGCTAGGGTTAATGGGTAATTAGGGGAAACCAACATGGGGAATGATTCATGCTTAAATTAATATGCTTTCATAGTTTATTTGCTTGCTTGTTGTGATCTCAACTCATGCACATGTTATGTTTGATGAAATGTGAGCCTATGAATCCTTGCATTTTTTACCCATCACCTATCTTTTCAATGAGACTTGTTAGACATAAACCAACTCGAGTCTCATTAGACCATGCATGTTGTTGAGTAGGGAAGACTACGTCGACTTGTAGGTGTTGTACAATCTAATCCATTCAGCTCCGGGACCCAAACTTTCCTAGGATTGTAAGATATAAACCAACTCGATCCATCATAACAATAATTGCTTGCTTATAATTTGAGAACATGTTTGTATGATCAATTCCCATGAATCGCCTATGACCCCATGACACCCTAGTGCCTTTTATCAATTGTTTACATCCCTTTAAATTCATCTTGCTTGTTTACTTTCATTGCTATTTAGTTTAGTGATCTTCTACATCAAACCCCAATTGTGACACCCCTAAGACACCACTAGTTGCAATAGAAATCTCATCTCAATTACCGTCCCTTGGGATCCGACCTTTACTTGTCTCTTTACTAATTGTAGAGTTGTTTGTGAAGTTATAAATTGTGTTTTGGTCTAGGTGCTCCTAACGACAAGTAACCGAAAGATTAGTATCCCGACCAGATATATTCCCCGTCCTTTGACAAGCATCACAATGAAGGATGAACTCCCTTGTATCTTGGAACATCGTAGGCCAATAGAAGCCCGATTGAAGAATTTTTGCAATAGTTCTCCTTGTTGGAATATGTGTCCTCCGACAATAATGCAATCACGACTGTTGATCATGATGATCACATGTTTAAATCTCATTATAAAGAATACAATTGGGAAGTAATATTCTTATTGTCAACTGGTCAACATATATCGGTAATGATTGGCTGACTAGAGTTTGACATTACTGTCGTGCGACGGTGGTGATCAGTTGATCCCCTAGGTCATACCTATAGGGCAACACTCTTAATTGATTATTTAATTAATCGTATAATGTTACGAGTTAATTAAATTACTTAAAAATTGACGGACGATTTTGGAAGTAAAATTTACGTATCATATTGAAATGTGATTAAATGAGATACGGTCTGAGTAATCGAATTGTATCATTACTCGGATGAAATAATTGTTTGAGGTAACAATTGAAATTGAATGAATTATTATAAACACAATCTGTTGTGATTTATAAATGGTAAAATATTTTGGTACAAGTAATTATGAAATTACTAAGTCAATTTTTGTATGTGATGTATCTTTAATAATGCGTTGATTTTTAATATGTTAAAAATACATAACAATTTTATGTGATATGTGACATGTGACATGTTACATATTGACAAATTGACAAAAAATAATATGGACTCCATGTTATAAGTGTACCGAAATTAAAGAGGTATTAGGCTAATATTGTGTTGTTTAATTTAATAGAAAACACAATGATTACCTAATAGCCTAGCCATGCAACCCTAGTTTGCATTGTGAAGACAAACAAGAGCATGCATTGGCTCCCCTTTTGCCTCTCTCCCACCCGGTTTTATGAAGAGGAAAACCACTTGGTTTTTCCTCTTAAATTTTACCTAATATACATTAATGTAATGGTATCATTCATTCATACTTTCACTTATCTAAAATAAGAGTTTTAGAGAGATAAAAAGCTCCCATTTTCTTCCTCCTCCAAAACCGAAAATATTAAGAGTATATAATATTTTTGGGTCATTTTCATACAAGATTAATATTGTACTAGTAACTATAATATTAATTTTAATTAAGAGTAAGCTTTGGGTATTATTCCTTGGGAGAGATCCTACACTTGGATCTTTGTTCATCCAAATGGAAAGCTCAAGAACAAAAGAGAAGGAGATCTCTTTTGTGCCCATTTGAACCGAAATACCAATGTAAGGACAATGTTTCTTCCTTATTTTGTTTTAATGTTTGCATGCATAAGATCCATCTTTAATTTTATGACAAATTAAATTAAATCATATATGAATATGTAAGTATATAGATCTATATTTTCCTTCAATCGGTATCAAGAGCCACGGTTGTTTGCATGCAAATCGGTTAAAAGTTTTTCCGAGTTATAAAGAATAACATATAAAACTTGTATATTTTGTGTTATTATGATATATCACGAAATTAATCCATGCATGTTAATATTTCTGGTCCTAAAATGTTTTAGGATATTTTGGTTAAATTTACGGATTTTTATTGTTCATATTATACAATAATGGCATTTAAATATGATTTTATGAGTAAAAATGTCATTTTCGGTCTAAAATTAGCTACACTTCGAATTTTCCAGTGATTTTTGGATATGTTGTCACATATATTATTTTGAGATAACCTGTAAATTTTCATAATTTTTGGACTTATTATGCTCGAAAAATGGATTTTTCATTATTAAATTCGGATTTAAGTGAAAAATAGGTTAATATGAGTTAAATTTCGAATCTGGTCATAGAAATTTAATATGTTGTCACATGCAATTTTACAAGATGTGTGTAAAATAATTGGCTATAAAGAAGTCTTTTTGCATGATTTATGGATTTTTGAAGAAAAATGGCATAAATAATGACATTATTAGTGAAAAATTAATAAAACATAATCTATGACTTAGGAAAAACGTCTAATGTTGAATTTTATTATCTTTTTCAGATCTAAAATTGAAAAGTTAATGAATATAATTTTTCCATGTTTTTATGATTATTTTAGTTAAAACCGATAAACCGCAACATTGTTTTTCCGGAAAAAATTCGAAATTTTAACTTAAGATTTTGAACATTATAAGTGTCATGGTATTTTTCCAGAATGTTCATGAGTTTAAATTTCAAATTTTGAATTTATTTGAAATTTTGTGATTTATTTGAAGTTTATAGCTTATTTTTGTAATTTTTAGTCCATTAATGAACAATTTTTATAAATATGAGTTAATTATGGTCAAATTATTAGTGAAGACTAAATTTTGAGTCCTAAGAGGTTAGGGTAATTAACTTATGCATAAATATGAATTTATGTAATTTTTGTGATTGTAAAATGTTGAAATCACGCAAATTCGTAAAAACCGAGTAATATACGATATTGGCTAAATTAAAGGCGATTTAGCATAAAATTGAGCATGTTCATACATATTATAATGCTGCATTTTCTTTATGATTGTCATAATTTTAATTTATGTAATTTTGAATTATGTAATTTTACTTAGTATGGCCTTAGATTTTAATTGGTATTTCCCGAAATGTATGGGAATATCGATTCGGTTGTAATTTTATTGTGATCTCGTATCACCATTTTGTAATTAATAGATTTATTTTATTTTAGTCACAAATGTATAATAGGAAATTATGTAATTTATTATGTAATTTTACTCATTCCGGAGTTCCCAAAGACGGATTTCTTCAAGAATGGCGATACATAAAGACGGTGTTACCTCGAGATGCGTGCCACAACCGAAGTTCAAGGGACCAATGGAGTTGATTTCCAAATATGTAATAGTTAAATAGTTTTTCTATTTTAGGAAAGGCCATACTAGGATTTATTTATTTTTATGCTTGCATTTTATTTTATGTCACATGCATCGCTAAATCGCCATAACTAAAACATGCATCTTCTTTTATCGAGTTTATCGACCGTGTCAATTAAAATTATTGTAGTTCACCGCTTTAGTTCACTTAAAACGTGATAGATAATAAATTGACATGACCTCTCGCTAAAACAATTAATTGAGACATAGCCTTACCAAATAGTAGAAACCATGAAAACCTATTTCGCGAGGGAGTGCAATCGGCTACCCCGGGGTACAAACCTTGTTACGTAGGGGAAGTGGGTGATAAATGTCTAATCCACCGAATTCATGTTGATGAGGGTTTCATCGGCTACCCCGTGCCTAAGTTAATATGGGTTTGGATAATGGACACATTTATTCGAAATTTGGATTGAACTCAACAAAAGTAATTGATAAGGGTTTCATCGGCTACCCCGTGCCCTTGTTGATGTGTTTTGGGCTATAGATAAATATTAGAGTAATTTTATCGACCAAGAGTTCTAAAAGTAGAATCGATTAAAAGTTAATCCACCAAGTTATATTGATATAGGTTTCATCGGCTACCCCGTGCCTGAGTCGATATGAATTTGGGTCTTGGAATCATTTATCTAGTTGGGTAGAGGTCACTAGAAAAATGCATAAAACTTGTTTAAATCATACATTTTTACGAGTATTATTAAAACGACAATTGTTTTACTCCTTATATTTTGTTTTGTAGACCACTTCTTTTTCTCATAACAAATAGCAACACCAACTCCAAACGCCACACCTCTCGCTAGTTCATCATGGCTCCGATCCTTTATGGATCGATGTAAACTTGAAAAGAATGGGTCAAATTTCTCCGATTGGGATGCCCAACTCAAATTAGCCGCCGAAGGTGACGACAAGCTTCGTTACCTTACCGAGGCCTCTCCACCCGAACCTACTACTAGGTCAACCGCCGCCACTAGGGAAGCATATGAGGCTTACCAAAAGGAGTCCGCCGCAATGAAAAATGTCTTGATATTTGCGATGGAGGCGGACCTCCAAAGGAGAGCCTTTAAAATGGGCAATGCTAATGAGATTTACTCCAAACTTGTGACAATGTTTTCACAAGCTCCGCGGATCGTCCAATATGAGGCGTCGCGACATTCTTTGATCTCGACTTCAAAGAGGGCCAAAAGGTTAGCCCTCATGTGCTCAAACTTATGGAGCTTGTCGAGACCTTGAAAATTCAAAAGGTTGAAATCCCCAAAGAACTCATTTTAGATAGGATTCTACACTCCTTGTCCAAAGTCAAAGCATATGTTCAATTCCGGGTGAATTTTAACATGCAAGACAAGGATGTGTCTCTTGAAGAGTTGCACAAGTTACTTGTGCAAGCCGAGAGAGACATGGGGTTAAATGTGAACCCACCAAAGGATGTGCTTAACATAAGCACTAAAAGCAAGGGGAAATTCAAGAAGAATGGGAGGAAGGGTAAAAAGCAAGCTCCCACATTCACCAAAGCTAAGACTTGTGAAGCTAGCACTTCAAAAATCAAGAAGAGTCCTCTTGATAAATGCCATTATTGTAATGGTATGGGACATTGGAAAAGAAATTGTTCCAAATACCTTGGTGATATTAAGGCTGGAAAGATTACTCCAGTAGGTAAATGACTATCCTTCTTTTATGTTTCTAATTCAACTATGGTATGATGATGCAAAGTTGTGATAATGTATCTCCTTTTTATTGTAAATAGGGCCTCCACCAAGCAAAGACAAGGGAAAAGAAAAGCAAGCATGAGAAACCATCAAGAAGCTAGGGATAGCTTTTATGGAGCTTTGCTTTTCATTGTCTTATTTTAAATTATGTTTTGGATTTTAGAACCTTAAGTTTCCGTGTTCGACATGGAAAGGTATTTTGGATAATGGTGACTTGGTTTGCAACCCAAGTCACCCGTTTTATCATTTATCCTTTTGTTCTAAAATTCATCTTTAAATGCTTGCTCATAGAAACATAAGATTATTCGCTTAAAGTGATCTAATAGACAACTATAATGACGGGTTTCATTATATGTCCACATGCTTAAGGCTTGTGTATGATCATTTACAAAGTAACCTTGACTCTATGAAGTCTCTTAAAGGTATGTCAATCACCAAGTACACATATGAAATCTAAAACTATTAGTCAACCTATGAGGTAGTTCTCCTTATATTTCAAATCATTATTTGTGTCTCATATACTATCTTTGAATCTTTAGTGTATTTATTCTAAAGATAGAGTGGGAGAAAAATGGGGACACAACACACAAAACAAGATAAAATTGTGTTCTTGTGTAAATGAAGATCTACGCAAGAGAGAATGATTTGAATGAAGGTATATCTATTTACATAGTATACCGAATAGATGAGATCTATGGTCTCAAGTTAGTTCTATATGACTAAAGAGACCAAGTGAAGTAATCATAAGAGTATATTCTCAAGATAACTACACGAGGAGACCAAAAGAAAGTTTTGAAAGGAAAATGACTAATGTAAAGTCTTAACAAGTTTTTGACTAAGTTTATGAAATTTTGACCAATAGTTTCAACCTTGAGATTTACTTAAGAGCCTAAATGAATCCAAGTTACATACTAGTTATGATCGAGTTGCAAAGATTGATATACCGATATCTTCAAATGGCCAAGTTTTAACCACGCAAATGTCATTGCTTAACCTCATTATTAAATGGTTAAACCTCCTTCCGAAAGGGATATTTTGAAGGATGTGTATTAGATATTACTTATATTTAATAAATGACATTGCTACACATCATTATGACATGAGTGTGTTAGAGATTTAAAATCTCTTTCCGTAAGGTTAAGATGAGACCTCTTCAAAATTGGTATTTTGAAGGGATATGATGGGAACATATATGGTTTGATCTTAATGACTTGGCAATGCAATTTATATTTCAATTCTTGAAAAGTTTCGATTGAGAAGTCAATTTCGAAATATCTAGAATTGAGTGGGAGTTAGGAAATTCTCATGTGAAGACATGGAATTTAGTGGGAGCTATCATCCTTTGAATGTTTATAACTCATCACTCATTGAAGAATGACGAGCTAATACCTTCTTTCATAAAGAAGATTTGAGTTTTCAATTCTGGATGAAAATGGACTATGATGAATCCAATTACATCAAGGGATGTTGGATTAGTATTGAGAGATACACATCGTATCAACATACACATAGGTTATTCATATGAATGAAAATGAAATTACCATTAGCAGTCATGGTCGTTCATAGAACCTAAGAACGGTTGATCTCATGATTATGAATTACTAATGTTTCCACCATTAGAATTATCATGCACATGTCCAAATGGTGAATCATATGCATAAGAGCATGATGATTCATCGGTAAACCATAATAGAAACGTCATGAATTCTCGAGAAGAATCCGATGAGCGATTTCGGTGTTTGACGGAATGCTCTATTGCGTGTCAAGAGGTTGCACATATTATAGAAAATCCGTTCACATGCAAGGATTTATGATAATCCTTAACCTTTCTAGCTAAAAAGAGAAATAAGAAGTTTTGGAAAGATACTTAGTTGAATAAGAAGTTACTCAAAACTAATCCTTCCTAACTATGCTAGGACTTGTGAGAAGTGCTAGGCTAATCATCTTGTCAAATTGTTGCAAGACTCTACAAAACATGTACCTAGTGCATTGTGTGTGGAGGAGTACTTGATCAGTACAAGTTATATCATTCACCACAAATTCGTTCGTTATGTGATAATCGATAAGAAAGTTCTTTCGAGATAAAGAACCAAAACCGAGGTCGGGAACCTTGATGTGTACTTGGTAAAGTTCATGCTGTGAGAGAGAACATGAATGTAAAGGAAAATGCAAGTGTAAGAAGTTTGAACACATGGACACATTGCATGTTAAACTTCTATTGCAATCTATAAGTTTTTACACTTACGATATACATCACAAGGTTGTAATATGATATTAACCACCCGAGTGTGATGTCGACATTTGTCGTTTGAGTTATTATTAACTCACCTTGTACATTGTTGTATCCAAATGGTTTGTGGAGACAATTGAACCCCGTTAAAGTCAACATGGATTAACATTGTATTTGCCCATAGTTACTTGTATGAGGTGATGTCTCGAAGTGACTAGAGTGTGATGCGATTGATGGCAAGTTCAAGTGCCATAGAGTCATGTGAGATGACTAGTCGATCACATAGGCGATCATTAGGAACTTTTTGTCGGGCCTAATGACCGCTTATAGATTTCTCGCAAATTTATATAGCCTGGTCGTGGCAAGAGCTACTATAGTATTCGAATGAGTCGATTCTTTTGACTAAAGACTATTCGCCTAAGATGGCACGGTTTCAGATTAACTTTGATTTGTGTTACTACGACCTTCGTAAATGGGGTCAAATGGGCATATTTTGGGTTATGATGGCTGTGGCTAGTCGAAGGGAATGAGTGCGATAAGAATTGTCCACCCCTAGTCAGGGTTATAACAATATCTCAGGGCCACTCGAGGAGTAATGAACTGGAAATGCGTGGCCACGCTCGGAAAGTATCTATGATAGATAAGTCCGGTCAATCAGTTATTCTCCAGATCGAGGAAACCACTCTCGATATGATCACTTGCAAGTACGACCTGAAAGACACCTTGCATTGAGTGGGAGATAGTAATAGGACAAGAGAATTGGTGACGCACACTTGTCGAGGACAAGTGGGAGATTGTTGGAATATGTGTCCTCCGACAATAATGCGATCACGACTGTTGATCATGATGATCACATGTTTAAATCTCATTATAAAGAATACAATTGGGAAGTAATATTGTTATCACAACTGGTCAACATATATCGGTAATGATTGGCTGACTAGAGTTTGACATTACTGTCGTGCGACGGTGGTGATCAGTTGATCCCCTAGGTCATACCTATAGGGCAACACTCTTAATTGATTATTTAATTAATCGTATAATGTTACGAGTTAATTAAATTACTTGAAAATTAACGGACGATTTTGGAAGTAAAATTTACGTATCATATTGAAATGTGATTAAATGAGATACGGTCTGAGTAATCGAATTGTATCATTACTCGGATGAAATAATTGTTTGAGGTAACAATTTAAATTGAATGAATTATTATAAACACAATCTGTTGTGATTTATAAATGGTAAAATATTTTGGTACAAGTAATTATGAAATTACTAAGTCAATTTTTGTATGTGACGTATCTTTAATAATGCGTTGATTTTTAATATGTTAAAAATACATAACAATTTTAGGTGACATGTGACATGTTACATATTGACAAATTGACAAAAAATAATATGGACTCCATGTTATAAGTGTACCGAAATTAAAGAGGTATTAGGCTAATATTGTGTTGTTTAATTTAATAGAAAACACAATGATTACCTAATAGCCTAGCCATGCAACCCTAGTTTGCATTGTGAAGATAAACAAGAGTATGCATTGGCTCCCCTTTTGCCTCTCTCCCACCCGGTTTTATGAAGAGGAAAACCACTTGGTTTTTCCTCTTAAATTTTACCTAATATACATTAATGTAATGGTATCATTCATTCATACTTTCACTTATCTAAAATAAGAGTTTTAGAGAGATAAAAAGCTCCCATTTTCTTCCTCCTCCAAAACCGAAAATATTAAGAGTATATAATATTTTTGGGTCATTTTCATACAAGATCAATATTGTACTAGTAACTATAATATTAATTTTAATTAAGAGTAAGCTTTGGGTATTATTCCTTGGGAGAGATCCTACACTTGGATCTTTGTTCATCCAAAAGGAAAGCTCAAGAACGAAAGAGAAGGAGATCTCTTTTGTGCCCATTTGAACCGAAATACCAATGTAAGGACAATGTTTCTTCCTTATTTTGTTTTAATGTTTGCATGCATAAGATCCATCTTTAATTTTATGACAAATTAAATTAAATCATGTATGAATATATAAGTATATAGATCTATATTTTCCTTCACTCCTTGCTCCATGGTGTCCACCGTAAGGTGATGAGTGGCATCCTTCCAAGATTCTTGAACTTCCCATTGAGGGATGCACCTCCGGTAGAGCCCATCACTACATTCCTTGTAAGGATTTGGGTCATCCCAAAAGTACCTCTTTACTTCAAATAAGAACCTCTTTCTTTGGTTGTAGTTTAAGTTCGGAGGGAGTACTCTATAGTTGGCATAATCGGCAAACCATGGGGTTATGTGCCTTTCAAGTTGTGTTTGAATGGCCATCAAGATATCGTCGGGAAATGAGTCATTGATCGGCGTTTCTCCTTGTTCATCGTGAAATCGGATCCTTGACAAATGATCCGCCACTACATTCTCGGCTCCTTTCTTGTCTCTTATTTCCAAGTCGAATTCTTGAAAAAGCAAAATCCATCTCAACAACCTTGGTTTTGCCTCTTTCTTTATTAAGCGATGTCGGAGAGCACGGTGATCCAAAAAGACAATCACTTTGGATCCAAGTAAGTAGGAACGGAATTTGTCCAAAGCATAGACAATGGCAAGAAGCTCTTTCTCGGTGGTATCATAGTTTACTTGGGAGGGATCAAGAGTCTTGCTTATATAGTAGATAGCATGTAGAGCTCTTCTTACCCGTTGGCCAAGAACCGCTCCAACGGCGTAGTTGCTAGCATCACACATAATCTCGAACGGTAGTTCCCAATTTGGAGGTTGAATTATTGGTGCCGAGATTAGTGCTTCCTTGATTCTATTAAAGGCTTCAACACACTCATCAGTGAAATGGAATTGGGCATACTTAAGTAAGATTTGAGTGAGGGGTTTCGCTATTTTTGAAAAATCTTTTATGAAACGACGATAGAAACCCGCTTGACCGAGAAAACTTCTCACTCCTCTAACATTCACGGGAGGTGGGAGTTTCTCTATCACCTCAACCTTAGCTTTATCGACTTCGATGCCTTTTTCCGAGATTAAATGACCCAAAACAATTCCTTCATTGACCATGAAGTGACACTTTTTCCAATTTAAAACAAGACTAACATCTTCACATTTTTGCAATACAAGAGAAAGATTATGCAAACATGAGTCAAAGTCTTTTCCATAAACGCTAAAATCATCCATAAAAACTTCTATTATGGTCTCTAGGTAATCGGAGAAAACACTCATCATGCATCTTTGAAAAGTGGCGGGGGCATTACACAAGCCAAAATGCATCCTCCTATATGCAAAAGTACCATAAGGGCATGTGAAGGTGGTCTTGTGTTGGTCATCCGGGTGTATAGGGATTTGAAATAATCCCGAATACCCGTCAAGGTAGCAAAAGAACTTGTTAGAGGCTAACCTCTCAAGCATTTGGTCAATAAATGGTAGGGGGACATGATCCTTTCTTGTTGCTGAATTCAATTTTCGATAGTCAATGCACATACGCCAACCGGTGATCTTCCTTGTGGGTATTAGCTCATTCTTTTCATTTGTCACCACCGTGGTACCTCCTTTCTGTGGGATTTATCTGTATGCATCCCTTTAAATTTAAGGACTATAACGAATATATCATGATGAATTCTAGTCATAAAATTAAATTACATAAACAAAAAGGTAAAGAGATGAAGAATCAACCTTCGGTCCTAGCAAATTCGGCCAAAGAACAATATCGCAATGATATTCGCCTATTAGTTGCACCCAAGACAATATGAGAAATGCCCTTAACTTGTTGCTAGAATCGATCCCCAAATTTCAGTAAATTAATTAGGGTTTTCGGTATTATGTGTTGAGATGAGAGGCAAGAGATTGAGTTAGAAAAAAATTAGGTTAGAAAAATTCTCCCTCCTTCTCTTATTATAACTAAAAAAGAGAAAGAATAAGGAGAGTTTTTTCATTTCCTAAAACTCGGCCCAAAACCGAAATTAAGAGAATAATTTTCTCTCTTTTTTCGGTTTATTCTACCTTCTTATTTTGATAGTATACAAAAATGTATAAAATGTATAAATTGTCATTTAGTGAGGATCGATCCCATAACCTCTTGGTTTGAGTACCCTTACTATTACCACTATGACACATTCATCTTGTTGATTAAATATAACCGATTACATTTAATTACGAATTAACATATTAATTCGTCCAAGCTAACATTACATACATTTAATTAAATATAACTTATTATATTCAATTTACGAATTGACAGTTAATTCGTCTCAACTAATATTATTTAATCTTCATTAAATAATTGTCTCATCAACACATTGACTAACTGTTTAGTCATATAAGGCATCAATGTGATTATATTTCCATAACCACATCTCTCAAACACATCCTTTAGGTGTGACCTTTAGGGACCAGTTGATCACCGTCATCTGTATGATAATAACGTCAAAATCTCTAGCAAGCCAACCGTTATTAGGTAATCGTTAATCAACTGATTAAAATACGAAGTATACCCTTGTGAACCTATAAGAGATTTATAAATGTTATCACACTAATTTGTGGAGGACACAAGCTCCAACAAACTCCCACTTGTCCTCACAAGTGTATGTTCGATAACCGATTCTCATATCCTAAAATTTCTCCCACTTAATGTAAAACAATTTGCAAAATCTGTATTCACAAAGGTCGTATTTTACAAGCGATGTGTATCAAGAGTGGTTTTACAACTTAATAAAATGATGTAAGCTAAGCATAAATATATAAATCGTTAAATGATGTAATTAAATTCAAAATAGCAATTAAAAGAATTTTATCCAACTTAATAAAATACGGGGTGTTACAGTTTTCCCGAATCATCATTCGAGCATGGCCATGCATTTCGGTTACAACTCCTCGAGTGGCCCTGAGAAATAACTATACCCGATAAAGGTTGGATATTTTCCTCAACTCGAATCCTGAGATGTAAACACAAAGATGAAATGACCCGAGAAAAAATCTACTTAGCCTCCGATTCACGGCGAGACCATGAAAAGAAACCAAAGTCACCCAAAAACTGCCTTAATCTCAAGAGACAGTCGATAGTCAAATGAATCGACTCTAGGAACACAATGAATGTCCTATCCACGACCTGAAATAGAATGTTTTTAAACATTTAGGACTTCATTACGTTGTCACAAAAATTTGTCCTACGAGGTATCGTTATAATCTCGCATTTGTGATCGATCAGTAAATAGTTTGACTTATGGCTCGTTGAACCCACCATCAATCGACTGCACAATATAATAGCCAGAGTAATCAGCTCTTGTAGGCGATTACGGACCAAAACAAAATATAATGTAATTCACTTCACTTTGTGGTGTTCAATGTTGTCAGTACAATCCACATGAAAAACAAAATATTATAATAAAACGATGAAGTTATAAATAGTATATGAAAAAGATAATGTATCAAATTTATAATCAACTACTACAACTCAGGAACACGTTCAATTCCCATGGAAATAACGTGCCCTTCATGCTTATCAAAATTCAACGGTTTAGTGAGAGGGTCCGCGATGTTATCATCCGTCGCAATCTTGTCAATCACTATCTCTTCTTGCTCCACATAATCACGGATCAGGTGAGCTTTCCGAAGTACATGTCTAGATTTGTTGCTAGACTTTGGCTCCTTATCCTGGAAGATGGCACCTCTATTATCACAATAGATGGTGATCGGGTCATTCGAACTAGGAACTATCGCAAGTCCTTGTAAGAATTGACGCATCCATATCGCTTCCTTAGCTGCTTCCGAAGCGGCATAGTACTCATATTCAGTGGTAGAATCTGCTACAACACTCTGTTTGGAACTCTTCCAGTGACCGCAACCATTAAGAGTGAAGACGAACCCGGACCGAGATTTTGAATCATCTCGATCCGTTTGGAAGCTAGCATCTGCAGAACGATTGCGCATAGCTTAGTATCGCCTCCATAAGTCAATACCCTATCCTTAGTCCTCCGTAGGTACTTGAGGATATTTTTAACAACTATCCAAAGGTTTCACCGGATTCTTTTGGTACCGAATCGTCATACTCAATGCATATGCCACGTCTGGACGTGTGCATATCATGGCATACATGATTGATCCTATTGCAGATGCATAAGGAACACGACTCATGCGCTCAATCCCTTCAGGCGTAGTGGGTGACTGAGACTTGCTCAACTGCATCCCAGACGTCATTGGAAGGCTCCCCTTCTTGGAGTTGGTCATGCTGAACTTCTCAAGAATCTTATCCAAATAAGACTCCTGACTAAGTGATAATGTCCGTCGTGATCTATCTCGGTAGATACGGATTCCCAAAATGTGTTGTGCCTCACCCAGATCTTTCATCTGGAAATGATTCTTCAACCATTCCTTAACCGAAGATAGGAGAGGAATGTCATTCCCAATCAAGAGTATGTCATCGACATACAATATCAAGAATACAATCTTGCTCCCACTCGACTTGATATATAAGCATGGTTCTTCGACCGATCGAGTGAAACCATACTCTTTTATCACCTGGTCGAAATGATGATTCCAACTCCGAGAAGCTTGCTTAAGTCCATAAATGGAACGCTTAGGCTTGCATACTTTCTTAGGATGTTCAGGATCTATGAAACCTTCGAGTTGCACCATGTACAACTCTTCCTCCAAATAACCGTTTAAGAAGGCGGTTTTCACATCCATTTGCCAAATTTCATAATCATGAAATGCGGCAATCGCTAAGATTATCCGAATGGAACATAGCATGACTACAGGTGCAAAAATCTCATCATAATACAATCCGTGCAGTTGAGTGAAACCTTTTGCCACTAGTCGTGCTTTATAGGTATCTGGTTGCGCGTCTACAGAACGCTTTATTTTGTAAAGCCATTTGCACTGTAGAGGTTTTACCATATTAGGTAAATCAACAAGATCCCATACGTCATTCTCATACATAGAGTCCATCTCGGATTGCATGGCTTCAAGCCATAGCTTTGAGTCGGAACAGGCCATAGCACCTTTATAGGTAGCGGGTTCATTACTCTCTAGGATTAAAACGTCATTCTCCTCGACCATACCAATGTATCTATCCGGAGGATGAGAGACTCTACCCGACATCCTAGGTTCCTCAGGAATATTAACCGTATCATCAGTTGGAGGAACAACTTCCTCCATCTGTTCCTCGGTTGTTGGTTCTGGAATCTCCAACAGCTCGAAGGTTCTATTACTAGTCTTGTTCTCGAGAAATTCTTTTTCTAAGAATGTTGCACTAGCCGCAACAAAAACTCGATGTTCGGTAGGCGAATAGAAGTAATGACCAAATGTTCCTTTTGGATAACCTATAAAGTATGTCTTGACCGATCGCGGGCCGAGCTTATCCTCGTGTCTCCACTTGACATAAGCCTCGCAGCCCCAAACCCGAATAAAGGACAAGTTAGGTACCGTTTCCTTCCACATTTCATATGGAGTCTTGTCGACAGCTTTAGTCGGACTTCGGTTAAGTATAAGAGCAGCTGACAAAAGAGCAAAACCCCATAATGAATCAGGCACTACCGTGTGACTCATCATGGATCGAACCATATCAAGTAAGGTTCGATTTCTCCGTTCGGATACACCATTTAATTGAGGTGTTCCAGGTGGAGTTAACTGTAGAACGATTCCTCAGTCTTTAAGGTGTTGATCAAACTCATTTGAAAGATATTCGCCACCCCGATCTGAACGGAGTGCTTTAACCTTTCTACCCAGTTGGTTTTCAACCCTGTTCTGGTATTCCTTGAATTTCTCAAAGGACTCACTTTTATGCTTCATTAAGTAGACATATCCGTATCTACTCAAATCTTCCGTGAAAGTGATAAAATATCTATAGCCATCTCTAGCGGTAATTGACATAGGTCCACAAACATCAGTATGTATGAGTCCTAATAGGTCACTAGCGCGCATTCCAACACCTTTGAAGGAAATTCGAGTCATTTTGCCAATGAGACATGATTCACACTTGCCATATGTAGAAAATTCGAATGCGGGAATAGTCCCATTATCGACGAGTTTCTTTACGCGTTTCTCATTTATGTGTCCCATTCGACAATGCCATAGATAAGTTTGATCTTTGTCACCAACCTTTAATCTCTTATTATTCACGTGTAATATTTCCGTGGTTTGATCTAAGATGTAAATTCCATTCATGGAAACCGATTTGCCATAAATCATTTCATTGAAAGAGAAAATACAGCTATTATCCTTTATTAAAAATGAAAATCCGTCATTATCAAGTATGGAAACTGAAATAATGTTCTTAGACAAACTGGGTACATAGTAACAGTTATTTAAAAATAACTCAAAACCACTAGGGAGTTGGATTACATATGTTCCCTTCGAGACAAAGAAAGAAACTCGGCTCCATTCCCATTTCACTCGCAGTCCACATCACCCTTTCCGAGAGGTGTGATGTTTTTTAGGCCCTGCAAATGATTACACAGATGAGAACCACAACCAGTATCAAGTACCCAAGTTCCGAAACTTGCATGGTTAATCTCAATCATATGAATATAAGATGACATACCAACAGGAACGACGCGACCTGCTTTGATGTCCTCACGGTAGACGGGACAGTTCCTCCTCCAATGTCCAGTCTTGTGACAATGGTGGCACTCAATGTCACCGCCCTTGCTCTTTTCCTTGCCCTATGAGTCACTAGTCTCACCGGGCCCACTCTTACCGTTTCCTGGCTTCTTGAATTTTGGCTTACCTACAGTTAGGTCGCCTGGAGCTTTGCCCTTACCTTTACCCTTGTTGTAAATCGTGAGAACATCCTACTTCATGCTCCCACTCAATTTCATATCCTTCTCGGTCTGTACGAGAAGGGAGTGTAGCTCATGAGGACTCTTTTTCAAGTCATTCATGTAGTAGTACGTCCTGAAAAGGGCAAAACCATCGTGAAGAGAATGAAGCATTCGATCAATGACAATGCTCTCACTGATTTTGCAATCAAGCGCCTCCAACTTCTCGACATTCTCAATCATGTTAAGAATGTGTGGGCTAACCGGTTGGCCCTTTTGGAGTTTCGCATCAAAGAAGCGACAGGTATGCTCATAAGTAACGATCCTCGGTGCTTTTGAGAACTCGTTAGTGAGCGTGGTGAAAATCTTGTTCGCACCTTGGGCAATGAAGCGTCTATGCAAATTGGTTTCCATTGCAAAGATGAGTACGTTCTTTATCGCACCCGCTTCCATAACGAAATCACTATAAGCAAGTGACTCGTTAACTCCCGCATTGGGGCCTGGGTTTACCGGTATTGGCTCAGTTAAGTACTTGAGCTTACCATCAAAGAATGGCGATTCGTGCAGAGTGCTTGCCTACCAGATCCGCAAAGTTGGACCCATCATTCTTCGATCGCGTGTCTTGATTCATGTTGTCCATAAAAACTTTCACCAGACTTGCGTCCAAGCGTGGCACTAGGCATTGGGATTTCGTTATTTCCAGCCATTTGTTGTAACAGTAATGTAAACGTGTTCTACACTGCGAAAAGAAGAATAAATAATAAGCATGTGCATCGATTTTAATTTAAGTCTAATGATCTAATGTCATAACGCGAAGACTCAAAACATTTATACAATTGACCTTCCTCAAGAATTATATAAATGATCCCAAGACTCAATTATCTGTAAATTGATAAGCCAACTTTTTGGCTAATTCTACTGTTAGAATTCTTGGTCGATAAATTTCTGTAAATTCTATCTTTACTCCATCATAATCACGAGAAAGTCTTCGGACTATAATGTTGAGATAAACTAAGTCAACACAAAATACTTACCCAACGTAGAAGGGGTCATATTATGCCTACCGACGAAGAAGGGATTCATAGTTGTTTTCCCTTATAAAGACTAATCTCAATTTCCGTTTTAGAGGAAGATCCCATCAACTTTATTTTAATTCATTTTAAGTGAACTAATATCTAGCATGCGTGAATGAATAAACTAAGATGATGGCTTAATAAACATGTGACATCTGTATGCCTATGAAAACTAACATACAACCTATATGTGTCAATTTTCATGCATTTTAGTAGTAGGTGGTTTGGTTTTAGGTGGAATATGATGCATAAACTATCATGTGAATGAAAAGCAATAGGAATGAAAAACGTAAAAAACAATAAAAAGGTCCTAGTGTGGCCTATCCTATCAAAATGAACATAAATACAACTTTGGAATCCATCCATGGACCCGAGAATCTTGTCTTGATGTTCCATCTTGATCCATGTAGCGGGAGTGAGCTCCAATCTCCATCTTTAGTCTTCTTTGAAAATTACAATAAATAAATTTTCATAATAAACCAATTTATTACATTCTAATTTCAAAACCCAAAAACTAAAGAAAAATAAAGGAGATCCGAGATCTCATAATTACATAAAAATTATGTTTCCTTCATTACGAAAACATAATTAACTAAAGCCACACTAAGTATTACAAATTACAACTGATTGCAAAAATACGTAAATAAATTAATTCAACGATTCATTCAACAAAAGAAAAGCATCAACTAATAAAAATTAAACATGCAAGACATAATTCTTTAATTATGTAGATTAATTTTCCAAACCACCTATTTAAATTATCAAATTAAGTGACAATTCCTCAATTAATCACATTAATTTCAATCTTAATTCATATTAAACTTGTAATATGAATTTAATCCATCAATATTTTAAACTGCTTTAAAATAATTAGGTATCTTTTAATTATGAACCGCTTCACAATAATTAATTGGCAAAATCAAACAATTTTTTTTTTTTTTATTTCTTGTCTCGGCAAAACAGAAAAACAAAAACAGCCCGCGTTTTTTTTTTCTTTCTTCACGATTTTTCTGTAAAAACCGAAACAAAACTTTTTTTTTTTTTTAAATTCTGCCTACTGTGAACAGTAACATAAACAACAATTTTTTTTTTCTCGGCTGGAAAAAACGAAACAACAAAAAAACAGAAACCCTAATTTTTTTTTATGTCTCGGCTGGAAAAAATTAAAACAGCCCCAATTTTTTTTTATCAATTCGGCATGATGCCCTAATTGCAAAAACATGATATTGATGAACAATAATCATTTATTGTTGCTATTAACAAGATTAGCATATGAATTAATAAAACATGATTAACCGAATATGCCAAAAACTATATAGCAAAAAACAATTTATCATCAACAACTTAGCAATTCCATTTACATATCAATTTAATTTTTTTATTAAATCAACACATCTACAAATTCATTATATTATTATCTTAACCTATTAAAACAATAATATGAATAAATCTAAATGGAACTAATCATCAAAACAAAAACAAAAACCGCAACAAATAGCTGTAAAAAAAAAATTCTTCACGGCACAAAAAAATATTTCAGCCGATTATCTTTTTTTTTTCGGAAACCCTAATGTTGTTTACAAACAATTTTATGAAAATCATCAAAATTAAAATTCGTGGCCTTGGCTCTGATACCACTTGTGGGATTTATTTGTATGTATCCCTTTAAATTTAAGGACTATAACGAATATATCATGATGAATGCTAGTCATAAAATTAAATTACATAAACAAAAAGGTAAAGAGATGAAGAATCAACCTTCGGTCCTAGCAAATTCGGCCTAAGAACAATATCGCAATGATATTCGCCTATTAGTTACACCCAAGACGATATGAGAAATGCCCTTAACTTGTTGCTAGAATCGATCCCCAAATTTCAGTAAATTAATTAGGGTTTTCGGTATTTTGTGTTGAGATGAGAGGCAAGAGAATGAGTTAAAAAAAAATTAGGTTAGAAAAATTCTCCCTCCTTCTCTTATTATAACCGAAAAAGAGAAAGAATAAGGGGAGTTTTTTCATTTCCTAAAACTCGGCCCAAAACCGAAATTAAGAGAATAATTTTCTCTCTTTTTTCGGTTTATTCTACCTTCTTATTTTGGTAGTATACAAAAATGTATAAAATGTATAAATTGTCATTTAGTGAAGATCGATCCCATAACCTCTTGGTTTGAGTACCCTTACTATTACCACTATGACACATTCATCTTGTTGATTAAATATAACCGATTACATTTAATTAAGAATTAACATATTAATTCGTCCAAGCTAACATTACATACATTTAATTAAATATAACTTATTATATTCAATTTACGAATTGACAGTTAATTCGTCTCAACTAATATTATTTAATCTTCATTAAATAATTGTCTCATCAACACATTAACTAACTGTTTAGTCATATAAGGCATCAATGTGATTACATTTCCATAACCACATCTCTCATACACATCCTTTAGGTGTGACCTTTAGGGACCAGTTGATCACCGCCATCTGTATGATAATAACGTCAAACTCTCTAGCAAGCCAACCGTTATTAGGTAATCGTTAATCAACTGATTATAATACGAAGTATACCCTTGTGAACCTATAAGAGATTTATAAATGTTATCACACTAATTTGTGGAGGACACAAGCTCCAACACTTTCTTAGGTACCACTTGAATGGGGCTAACCCACAAAGAGTCTGATATGGGATATATGATTCCCGCATCAAGTAATTTCATAACCTCTCCTTTGACAACTTCTTGCATGTGGGGGTTTAATCTCCTTTGAGATTGGATGGTAGGTCTATGGTCCTCCTCTAGATGAATTCTATGCATACAAAAGTTGGGACTTATCCCCTTAAGGTCATCTAGACTATAACCTATAGCCTTTTCATGTTGCTTCAACACATCAAGCAATTTTCTCAATTGGTTTTCATCAAGTTTGTCATTAACAATCACGGGTTTGGTCTTAGATTCATCAAGGTAAGCATATTTCAAATTTGGGGGAAGGGGTTTTAAAGTTGGGATTTGTACCTCACTTTCCTCCTTTGATGGTTCATTGAGAATTTGCTCCATTTCCATTAGACACTCCATTCGCATGGCATGTTCAACTTGTTCTTCGGGCTCATCAATCTCGTCATACTCGAATTCCATGACGAATTCTTCTTGCTCTTCGGTTTGTAAGATATTTTCTAGGATTGATTTCTCATGTTCTATAGGTTGATATGCTTCCACAAGGATGTTATATACTAATTCGGATTGCTCATGAGTAAGTTCTTTGTTGGCTAGAGCGGCCTCAAAAAGATCTACCTCTAACTCCCAATGCATATTTTTGGCCTCACCTGCTTCCAAGGCTTCCAATGCTTGCATGGGGTCTTTGAAGAAAGGTATACTAAAGTTAACAACTTGAAAACAATTAGAACAAACCTTGAGGAGTTTTACTTCCCCAAGGCAAAAAAAGACACAACTAATAACAATCTAAGAAAATCAAATCAAGTTAACACCGTCCCCGGCAACGACGCCATTTTTGGTCGGATTTTTCTCACTTGGAGCTTTACTTTTCGGTTACTTGTCGTTAGGAGCACCTAGACCAAAATAATATTTATAACTTGACAAACAACTCTACTATTAGTAAAGAGGCAAGTAAAGGTCGGATCCCAAGGGACGGGTATTGATGTAGGATTTTCGATTGCAAGTAGCGGTGTCTAGGGGTGTCACAATTTGGGGTTGAGATGAGAAGATCACTAAACTAAATAGCAATAAAAGTAAACAAGCAAGATGATTAGAAAGAGATGTAAACAATTGATTAAAAGCACTAGGGTGTCATGGGGTCATAGGGGATTCATGGGAATTGATCATACAAACATATTCTCAAATTATAAGCAAGCAATTATTGTTGTGATGGATAGAGTTGGTTTATATCTTACAATCCTAGGAAGGTTTGGGTCCCGGAGCCGAATCGATTAGATTGTACAACACCTACAAGTCGACTTAATCCTCCCTACTCAACTATATGCATAGTCTAATGAGACTCGAGTTGGTTTATATCTTACAAGTCTCATTGAAAAGGTAAGTGATGGGTAAAAAATGCAAGGATTCATAGGCTCGCATTTCATCAAACATAACATGTGCATAAGTTGAGATCACAACAAGCAAGCAAATGTACTATGAAAACATATTAAATTAAGCGTGAATCATTCCCCATGTTGGTTTCCCCTAATTACCCATTAACCCTAGTTAAGGAAACTAGTCACTCATTATCAAGTTGCAACAAAATTTGTTGCATTGTGATTCATTTTTATGCCAAAAGAAACAGTCCAAGGAACGGTTCACAATTGAATGCATTTCATCGCTTTTTGAAGTGTCATTACAACAAGCCAAACTTCCAAGCTCTATATCTCACGTTTTACTCATACAAATACGATGATTCTTATGTCATTGGAAAGCTTGAGATCTTAGACAAACCGTGGATTTTGAATCATCTCCATATCAGGTATATAGCTTGAGTTATGGCCAATGCAAACAGACTACGCATTATTGGACAGCCCATGACCTATGTGAACTAAACGTTGAATAACTCAAGATTTACTCCATATTTTAGGGTGATTCTTTTTTGAGGTGAAAGGTAACTTCATTAGCTTTCCAATAGGCCTTAAAATTCATCTGGAGCTAAGAGATATGGTTTCTAAAAGATGCGTCTAAATTCTCGAGTTGTTCTCCAACCCGGTTTTGGTCCGCATTCTGTTTTGAGATCCAGGAGCTTTGCAAATGCCAAAGTCATGAAAGAAAAGCCTAGAATGGATAATTTAGAGAGTTTGTAGCAACTTTATAGGGTCATTGGTCCTAAAAATTTAGGATTAAAGAAGTAGCTTAAGGACACATTTTGTCTATCAGAAATTGGGCTGTTTTAGAGAATGGGTGAAATGTCGCTTTCAACTTCCTTCTTTTGGCTAAACAAGGGCTGGGCACAACTTGGGACTCCTCCTAACCTCTTGTGCTTGAATATTTGCAGCTGCCAAGGTCCCTTCACCAAGGTCTTACACATCTAAATTGACCTTATGCAAGCAAACAAAACTGAATTTAGCTTTATTACTTTATACTTTATGCTTTATTGTTTTCTAGTCTTTATATTCAGTTTGTGTATGTGATAAAATAGCTGTTATTTTGTGTTTTTGTAAGGCCCTTTCGTGGCCCTTAGATGTATGTATAATGGATGGACAAGATTGTATTGCTTGGTCTATATAAACCAAGCAAACCTAATGAAAAAATCAGATTCTGTTGAGTTAAAATTATGAGTTTGAAAACTGAGTTTTCTACTTCTTTTCTTCTTGCTTAGTGCGGAAAACCCCTCATTACTTAGTGTTTGAGGAGGAATTTAGTTCATGCTTAGTGATCTTGAACAAGATTCTGAGTCTTGAGCCTGCTTAGTGATCTAGCTCAAGTCATATCCTTGGTTGCTTGCATTGTTTTCGTGTCCATTTCAGTCACAAACACAACCTGTTTTCGAGTCCAATTCTGTCCAAAACCAAGTCCTTGACGTTTTACTTCAAATTGGTTATTAGAGCTTTGATTGAGTGTTCATCTTTCCTAACTACATCTAAAACTACAAAAACAACCCAATGAGTGAAGAGAGGTTTTCAAAGCTTTGGTTTGTTTCTTGAAAAATCAGTTTTACTTAAGTTGTTGTCATTCTGATTTTTCATGGGAAAATCAGTAGGTATTGGTGTTGTACCCTATGTTCCATGCTCAAAGATAAAGCCTTATGATCTTGGTTCCATTTCCAAGTCATTAGAAGTAGCTATGATGAAGTTGCAAGCTCTAACAAAAGGGTATGAAGGTGATGTGCATACAAGGAGTGCAACAAGCACCCATGGGGTTCCAAGGGAACCAAAACCTCCTGATTTGTATCAAGGAGAACACCTCCCACCCTATAAGTGTTCTAATTACTCTCATACCCTTAGAAGCAAAGGTAACACACCATTAATTCCTTCCTTTAATGGTGAAAACAGTAGAGCATTTGTGTCTTGGTTGTTTGATGTTGAATGCTATTTCGAGAACAAGTGTTTTTCTGATAAAGAGAAGTGTAAACTGGTTGTGTCTTCTTTAAAGGGTGTTGCTTTGTTGTGGTATAATACTCTTACATTTTCAAGGAGGATGGAAGGGAAGGGTATAATATGTTCTTGGTTTAAACTTGAAAGGAACATGAAATTAAAGTTTCTACCTTCTTCTACCATGGATAATTTGTTGGCTGAATTTAAGACACTTAAACAAAATTCCTTGAGTGTTCATGAGTATGCTAGATTATTTGAGGAATTACACTTTGTGTGTGACAATGAAGTGAGTTCTTTTCTAAAGGGAATCAGATTTTACAATGGCTTGAAATCTGAAATTGCTAGGAGGATTAAATTAGAAATGATGCATTCATATGGTGAATTGCTTGAGTTGGCTTTGTGTGTGGAGAAGAGGTTATCAAGGCCTGAAAACAATGAGGTTTTAGCTAAAAGGGAATGTTTAGGGTTAACCAAAACAGTTGGGATAGAAGAGAGTTTAGACCAAGGAATTGTCATGCCATGATTAAATATTGCTTGTCCTAAGTCTAAGCCCCCTGAGCCAAAGGTCATGAGCACTTATGCTGAAATGAATAGATCATGTAGTGTTATCTTTGAGAGCCCATATCTTAAAACTAAAAACCCCTTCAACTCATCACATGAGCCTACTAGTGAGGAGGAGAGTAGCCATGCCCTTTCCCATGGGACCATCAATGACCAAGCTACTGATTTGGGGCCTAGAGAAGTGATTGTCGACAAAAGACTACTTAACCCTCAAGCCATGGAGTTTGGACAGTCCATGATCATGTTCAATGGTGGAACTTGTTGGGATTCAAGCAAGGGTAAAGCAAGAAGAGAGTCTTGGGTTGTTCCATACTCAAGTATACCAAATCTGACCTCCTACATCAGCCATGGCTTTTGCTTCAAAGCCAACATCTTGGAAGGTATAACTTGTCACAAATCATCTCCTCACTTTCATTTTTATATGTTGATAAGGTTACACGTTAGTCTTGTTCAATTGGGTGCAATTTCATACATGTTAGTCAAGGAATCCAAGCATATGAATGCTAACATGTCTAAACTGTTTTGGAGTAATGAGTTGGTTCATTTTGAGAAGTTTAGAGGCTTGAAGTATATTTATTGGGTGTTGTTGATGCTTCTAAGTAGGGTTACTATTTTTTAGATTATCATTCTTGTTTTCTCAAGGTGGAAGTTATTTGTTAACAATGAAATTGGTTCATTTAACACCTAATGTCCAATTCTGAAATTCTGGTGTTTTGGATTGAATGTTGTTCAAATTCATTGTGAGAGCTTGTTAGGATTGTTTGGAACATCAAGGAGAGGTTCTTTACATGTTGTCGATGGAGTCGCTCATTTTGGGAGAATTGTGTTGAGATTAAAACACCAAAACAGGAGCAGCCCCTTGAAAGAATTGATAAGCACCAATAATAATGTTGTTCCTATTTTGGGGTTGGATTTAAATGAGTATATTTTGCTGGTCATTCAAGATGATGTGGTTGTTGTTGAGCTTAGAGTAAAGGCTCATTGGCCTTGGGATGAAGGATACATGAGCTCAATTGAAGGTAAAACAAAAAGGAACACAAGTAAAATCAATAAGCCTTGTATTAGCACACAAATTTCAGAACCAAGTGTGAAGGTTTCAATCCTAAGCCTTAAACAATCCACCCCAATCAAAGAGGAGTTGAAGCATAGTGAGCCATCAAATTTTGGGAATGGTACAACCCCTCTCTTACCATACACAATTATGGTCTATGATCCGGGAAGAAGTCATGATAATCCATCTCTTAAAGTTGAGCTTGATCTTTTGATGAATAGGAGGACACGAACCTTGCCAACATGTCTCTTCATTTTGATCCAACAGAATTTGAGGGCAAATTCTTTTGAAGAAAGGGAGTTTGCAACAAAATTTGTTGCATTGTGATTCATTTTTAAGCCAAAAGAAACAGTCCAAGGAACGGTTCACATTTGAATGCATTTCATCGCTTTTTGAAGTGTCATTACAGCAAGCCTAACTTCCAAGCTCTATATCTCAAGTTTTACTCATGGAAATACGATGATTCTTATGTCATTGGAAAGCTTGGGATCTTAGACAAACCGTGGATTTTGAATCATCTCCATATCAGGTATATAGCTTGAGTTATGGCCAATGCAAACAGACTACGCATTATTGGACAGCCCATGACCTATGTGAACTAAACGTTGAATAACTCAAGATTTACTCCATATTTTAGGGTGATTCGTTTTTGAGGTGAAAGGTAACTTCATTAGCTTTCCAATAGGCCTTAAAATTCATCCGGAGCTAAGAGATATGGCTTCTAAAAGATGCGTCCAAATTCCCGAGTTGTTCTCCAACCCGGTTTTGGTCCGCCTTCTGTTTTGAGGTCCAGGAGCTTTGCAAATGCCAAAGTCATGAAAGCAAAGCCTAGAATGGATAATTTAGAGAGTTTGTAGCAACTTTATAGGGTCATTGGTCCTAAAAATTCAGGATTAAAGAAGTAGCTTAAGGACACATTTTGTCTATCAGAAATTGGGCTGTTTTAGAGAATGGGTGAAATGTCGCTTTCAACTTCCTTCTTTTGGCTAAACAAGGGCTGGGCACGACTTGGGACTCCTCCTAACCTCTTGTGCTTGAATATTTGCAGCTGCCAAGGTCCCTTCACCAAGGTCTTACACATCTAAATTGACCTTATGCAAGCAAACAAAACTGAATTTAGCTTTATTACTTTATACTTTATTCTTTATTGTTTTCTAGTCTTTATATTCAGTTTGTGTATGTGATAAAATAGCTGTTATTTTGTGCTTTTGTAAGGCCCTTTCGTGGCCCTTAGATGTATGTATGATGGATGGACAAGATTGTATTGCTTGGTCTATATAAACCAAGCAAACCTAATGAAAAAATCAGATTATGTTGAGTTAAAATTATGAGTTTGAAAACTGAGTTTTCTACTTCTTTTCTTCTTGCTTAGTGCGGAAAACCCCTCATTACTTAGTGTTTGAGGAGGAATTTAGTTCATGCTTAGTGATCTTGAACGAGATTCCTGATGCCTGTCGTTGTGTGCACCAAAAATAATATTTATAAAACCAAACTACAACTAGCAAGTGGTAGTAAGGGTCGATCCGCAGGGAGGTAGGGAGATGATAGTTGCTTTATATTTCAGTCTATCGGTAACAGTGAGGGGGGTTTTGATGTGAATTAATTCTAAACTAATAACAAAAACTAAATAAATAAATAAAAGTTGCAAAAGATGTAAACAATGATGAAAGAAATGCTAAGACGGTCGGTTCACTATAGCTGCGATGGCACAAAATCCTAGGTAAGTCCGAAATACAGTCGTGTAGGATGGGTAAAACAAGTCCTCTCGGTCCAAGTTAACTAGTAGCTCCTTTTGGCCTACGCTACTAGTCCCTAAGTCTCACTAATGCTAGCTCTCGCCCTGAAAAGTGATTCCTAAACCCTAAATTACATTATCTCTCGATCTCAGCAATTTAGTCATCTTAACTCGTTAATTAATGCCCTTCCCTATCTTTTGATCTACGGGTTGGTCAAAACTAAGCATCTAACAAGTCTCCTCTCGGTCTCATTGTTAAATATTGCACTTAACGAATTATATGGTGCTAATCAGACACGAAGTCAGTCGATCGACCAGCTACCCAGTCGACCGACCAACCGGCTCAGTCGACCGACCAGATAAGCTAGTCGGTCAACCAAACCCTAATCCGAGGGTAGCCTATTCTAGTGCCATCTACGCTAAGTTTGCTTACATCCTAGCAATGGTGATTTAGCTTGACATATTGATGATGATAACAATAACGAGATTCATAAAAACTATAAAGAAAGACATGATGGAATAATTATAGCAATAATAACGCATAAACTAATCTAGGGTTCGGGTTTCTAAGCTAGCAAGATCTAAATCTAATAAAGAAAAAACGTAAATTGTAAATAGAAGAATGATAATTACCGAAGCAAAAGGAAAGAATTGAATCCGTAGCAAAGAACTTTATTAAAGAACCAATTTGATAAAGTAAACTAATGTAGCGAATGAACTGAGATCTAAACTATGAATAATAATTTCGGAATTAAACTAAGCTAATGATTGATTGATAATGAATAGGAAAGGAGTTATGTTATATAGGAATGTCACGTAAAACCCTTATTCCTAAACCCAATTACAATGGGCTTCCTCGTCTTTTAATTTGCGCGTCAGCTCGTGGGATGGTGGATCGACCACTGAGGCCAGTCAATCGAGTGACTCTTGCTGAACAGTAGCTTCTATTAGTCGTGCTCCGGTCGATCGACCATGTAGGTCAGTCGATCGACCAAGGGCACTGTACAGTAATGCATTCTGACGAATTCTGTAGCGCGCAACGATCTTAAAAGAGATGCCATTTCTTCGTCACTTGGTCAAATCAGGCGTTCTATGCGGCGTTGGAAAGCTAAGAGGATACGCTTTCACCTCCAATTGGAATCACTCGATTATCAGCTCTATAACTCGAGATATTACCATATGAAGCAGGCTGCAATATCGTGAAGTGTTTCTTTGCTTGTTAAACTCGTACGCACCCATGCTTTTGCTATCTTTAGGCCTTAAAACGCGCACCAAGCTCATTCCTTGAGTCAATACCTCATGTCAAATCCTATGCTAAACATTCGGGAATGGATTCGGCTCATTTTCCACTGGATTCTTCACATTTCTGCAATTTTATACAAAAACACGAAAGTAGACGGAAATAGGGAAAATAGTAGCATAAACTACATAATTGAGTTCTAAAATGCGTTTAAAATAGGGTGTAAAACATCATATAAATGACACGCATCAATTCCGAGTCTTGAGCCTGCTTAGTGATCTAGCTTAAGTCTTATCCTTGGTTGCTTGCATTGTTTTCGTGTCCATTTCAGTCACAAACACAACCTGTTTTTGAGTCCAATTCTGTCCAAAACCGAGTCCTTGATGTTTTAATTCACAAGTTTAGCATGTTAACAAGGTTGTCAATCACATTAACAAAGAAAAACATGATGAATAAATAAAGATGATTAACAATAATTAAAAAGGGATTAAGAGAATTATACCTACTAATGATTCCAATAATAAAGCAAAGAATAATAGAAGTACTTGATGATTGATTGGAAGGTTGTCAATGTCCCAATAATAACCCAAATAATCTTCAATTACCCAAAATAAAAGATGAACAAAAAAGAGATTTAAGGAAATGAGATTTGTATTAATATTTGATTAGAAGTTGATTACAAGATTAAGAAGAGATTAGAATGATATAAACTACACTAAGGATTGATAAGAAGAACATGATTATCTAATTAGACTAATGGGGTATTTATAGTGGGGATTAGGCACACAAATTAGGGTTTACTAAGGGCTTAAATGATGATTAAGTCCTTGAGGAATCGCTCCTCTCAAAAGAGATGCCGGTCTCCTTTTTGCCGGTCTTTCATAAATATGCGCATCTTTCATGGAGGGAAGAAAAGGTCTCGCGGGCCTGTAAGAGAATCCGGGCGTCCAAGGTATCGGGACGGGCGGATTTCCTGATGGCTGGACGAGCGGATTGTTGCGCTGGACGGGCGGATTTCTTCGTTGTTGGACGGGCGTCCCTCTGGCAAAGACGCTCGGATTCATCACGTGTTGGACGGGCGTCTTGCCTAGTTGGACGGGTGGATTGTGTCACAGCTTTCCTTTTTCTTTTCTTCTTCCAATAATCCTCCGGGATTTAGTTGGGGATGCAAAGATTTCTTCATCATTGCCCATCTACTATAATATGTACAAAGGCCTTCTAGTCTTGTCTTCTCTTTGATGCTTGGTCATTAGATTCGATCAATTTAGCTCTATTTTGCCATGAAAATGCAAGGTTTGCACTCCTCTCCTACCAAGGAAAGAAAACCTCAAAGAATATGCAAAACAAAGGACTAAAGATAGTAAATGACCCAATTATGCACTAAAAAGCATGGGAACGAGGCTAATTCGGGGACTAAGTATTCTCAAATAATGGTCACATCACCCTACCAAAATTACAATTATAACATTGCAACACTAGGTGATTATCAACTCAACTAAGCCACAATCTCGATGGTCCAAGGTCCTCAAATTAATATTTCCTTTAAGGTAATTTGAATCAAAATATTCCTCGAAGTATTCCATATACTATGGTCAAGACATCAAAGCACGAAAGGTACAAAATCATCAACTTCAAGATCTTATATTCCTCAAGTAAACACAATCAATCCACAATACAATTGTGCAATAACACTCCTTGTTCTCAATGTTAACACTTGTTTGACCATATAGATATATGACTAAGTTTTGATAATGACAAGTGTGTGCTTTGTATTATATATACTCTTGCTCGTAATCGTTTGTTTAGTCTTTGTTAGATTAACTTAGGTTATAAGTTTAGCAAGTAATGTTATAGCATCCTTATCTATAACATTGAAGATTTGTGAAGCATTGTTCAAGTAATGTTATAGCAGCTTGAGCTATAACATTGAAGATTCTTATAGCATCATAGTAACTGTAATGAGTTTCAAGTATGATGATCACTCAAGAAAAAGGCTAGATCAAGTCTTTTAACAAGCTCAAGATGAAGAGCTTATGATCAAGATAAAGAGATGATTCTACTACTGAAGATCTCCAGAAAGATTAGCTAGTATAGGTGATCATTCGATAACGGTAATTTTAGAAGTAATCTTGACAAGTAATGTTATAGATGTTTTAGTTATAACTTTACTAGTTGAACTCAAAGTTATAGGTGATTCTACTATAACTTTGAGCTGCAATATAAAGAACACGATTTTAATGTTTTTAAAATATATTTTTCAAAGCTTAAATAATAAAATCTTTAATGAAAAGTATGTTTATAGTAGAGTAAGATTTGGGACATGATTAGATCAAATAAGTTTGAGATTATCCTATTGATTAGTAAAACAACTTATGAGTTGTCATGCTATCTAGGGTTTTCCTTTAATTCATATCTAAACCCTAATTATCTAACCTAATATCTTAGCTAGGGTTTCGGTTTGAGTGGCCGGCCTATAAGCCGTTTTTTCCTCCTTATTCGAATACTCTTTGTGCAAGTTAGGGTTTGGAATAAATCTCAGTAATAATATTTGGTTAAAATATTTTATCTTCATATATTATTTGATTTGTTCTTTTCTATTATATAAAGATATTATTAGGTTAAAATTATATCTCCTACTTACTATATATTTCACACGTGATTTATATAGTATCTAGGGTTTTATGGTAAAGATCTTAAATAAATATTTGTTAGAGATATTTTATCTCCTTATATTTATTTTGTATCTTTTATCTCAAATAGTGTTGGATTAAAATAGGAAAAAAATAGTTCTTATTCCTTTCCTAATCTACACGTGATCTAGGGTTTAGGTAAAAATCTTAGATAAAATATTTGTTAAAAATATTTTACCTCCTTATATTTATTCCATATCTTTTGGTAAGATATTATTAGAATAAATAAATGGATTACGATCTTTTTCTTACTTGGATAAGAACTAAAGTAGATCAAAATCATATTTGTTAGAGATTTCTTATCTCCTTATATTATTTTTATTCCTTCTTACTTTCCAAGATTAAGGAAGATTTGACATAATCTCTTTCTTGCCTCTCACAACACACACACGACATCTAGGGTTTTCTTCCTAAACCTAGATCTCCTCTTTACTATAAATACAAGCACTTATTCATTCTTTCAAATTACTTTTCAACTTTGAGCTTTAAAATATCCTTGCAAACAAATTAAGTTTATCATTATTTTGCAATCGAAAATTGTTTTGAAAAGTCGTGTTGTTCTTTATTGCAATTACTTTTTAAGTTACGTTATTGGATAATAGTGCTTCATATTTTTTCTTACTCGTTCAATTACGTGAACACCTAGAAGAACAATCAAGTACTTTCTTAGTAACTTAAGATAGTCAAAACCGAATATCTAGTGATATTCAAATTGAGTTATAGCTAGAGTTAGCTATACGAGTTGGGTTGATAATTTTGTAATCCGGAGAAAGGTACTAAAATTATTAATCGAGAATAGTGGACGTAGGCTTCGACGTCTGATGCTGAACCACTTCAAAACAGTGTGTCTTTACAGTTTTCGTTTTGTTCATTTCATTACGTTCATAATCATTTAGTTAATTAGTTAAAGTTTAATCAATAAGCTTTAAATAATTAATTACATTGATATAAAATAAAAAGTGGGCATAAGTTTTTAAATACTCAATTCACCCCCCCCCCCCCCTCCTCTCGAGTATTTCGGGTGTGATAGACTCTTCAATTGGTATTAGAGCCTCGTGCTCTTGATTGCCTAACCGCAAAGAGGCTAGATCCGTCTATCTTTTTATTTTTTTTATTTTATTTTTATTCCGTTGCCTTACACGTGTGAAATGGATTCCAAGTATCTTAAGTGTCCCGTCTTTGATGGGAAGAATTATGGACTTTGGAAAAACATGATGACACACTATATAAAAGGACATGATTGGGAGTGCTGGACGATCATCAAGAATGGACCAAACAAAATATTGGTTGCATCTTCGGAAGGCACTACCTATGAGAAAAAGGAAGAAGACTATATTGAGGCTGATTACAAGAAGGCCGAGAAAAACTCGAAAGCGATAAGCCTGTTACAAAACGGCATGACATCGACTGAATTCGATCGTTTTTCCTCTTGCACTCCGGACAAGGAAATATGGGATGGTCTTGAGTTGGCCTATGAAGGAACATCGGCTGTTAGGAAATATCGCATTGACCTGCTGATTCAAAAATATGAACTTTTTAGAATGGAAAAGAATGAATCACTTGATAGCATGTCAGCACGATTTTCTACTATAGTCAATGAGCTCAAAAATCTTGGTAAAACTTTTGACTCCGAGGATATTGTTAGAAAAGTACTTAGGAGTATAACCAAGAAATGGCGTCCCAAGGTCACGGTTATGGAAGAAGTCAGAGATCTCACTTCTCTTCATTATGCAGAACTTATTGGTGCTCTCATGGCTCATTAACTCGTCTTGGAAGACGATGAGGCCGAGGCCAGTAACACTAAGAGCATGGCTCTACAAGCTTCGGCTAAGGAAGAAGAAGATGTTGAAATAGAGGATGAAACGGTCTTGTTTGCTAAACGATTTAACAAACGCATCTTCAGAAATAAGCAAGCAAAATCGTTAAACAACAATAACAACAAGTTCTCTAATAAGAAAACTTCTGAGTCAAAAAATGCGTTTGCTAATAGAGGATGCTTCAAGTGTGGAGAATCTAGTCATATGATTAAGGATTGTCCCACATGGGAGAAAATTAAAGACAAAGCAAAACGTGAGAAGACTAAGAAGGAATTCAAGCAAGTGATGATGGCATCATGCTGGGGAGATCTCGACCCTGAGGACGACGAAGCATTAGAAGAAGAAGAAGTTGCTAACCTATGTCTAAGCAACGTTAGTCTTGACCTCTTCTCAGACAATGATAAAGATAGCGTGGACTCCTACTGCCGCTTTCTAGGAGATTCCGATTCAGAAGAAGAAGAAGATGTAAGTTATCTTGAACTTAAGAAAAGTGTTAAGAAATTGCCTAAGAATGCTTTAATTGAATATTTTGAACAATATCTTGATAAGTGTCACGAACAAGAGATGGAATTGAAAGACTTGAAAGAACAAATTCTTGATATTGTCGAAGAGAATCACCTCCTTAAAGCAAAGGCCAAAAAGATGAAATCTAAAGTTACAGCTAATATGGCTACAACTTCAGATACGACAAATGCTGAAAAGAAGGCTCTTGAGTCTAAAGTTATAGCTAATGAAGCTATAACCTCAGACCTGAAACTCAACATTAAGCATCTTCACGCCAAAGTTATAGCTAGTGAAGCTATAACAATGGAATTGAGGAAAGTCAAAGAGCTTCTTGAGTCCAAGGCTACGACTAGAGAAGTCGTGATCTCAGATCAAAAGAAGGAGATTGAGACTCTAACTCAGCAATGAAAGGAATCTAAAACCGTTCTTTCAAATACTAAAAGAACGCATACCGAGACGGTACGAGTTCTTAATTATAGATTCCAAAACTTTCGTGACAATTATGAAGAGACTCATCCTCCTAAAGATCATAGAGTCAGACCATTCCAAATGCAACGAAGAGATACAATCTTTAAAAGAATTACTCTTGCATGCTAGAAAGGTTCACGATAAATGGGAAGGTAGCACACGTGTCCTAAATTTCCTAACTGAGCAATCAGATAATAACATGAAAATGGGATTAGGGCACGAATGCTATGGTCATAGAGATCACTCTAAACGCAAATCAACCCCTTCCGAACGAGATTTCAGAAGGAGAAAATATACAAATTTACTAGAATATTTGATTTGCAATTACTGTGGTCATACTGGACATATCCAAGAAAATTATGTCAAATATGCTCAGGATTTAAGAAAAGGGATCAACTTTGTTAAAGAATCTGACACTGTTTTCGAGGAAAGTGATTGTACCCCATCTGAACCAAGTACCAATGAAGAACGCAACAATGATCATCGTTGGTTCTACGATATGAGCTTTTATTTCAAGAAGGCTACCAAATCAAAACAAACACCTAAACCTAAAGCGCCCTTCAAAACCAAAGCTCCCCCCAAAACAACCTGAAAGACCACGGCATAAAAAACCTAGAACTCAACCCAAGACGATTCCTAGATAAACCTACTCACCTCCAAAACGTAAAGTTACTAAAAGGGTTTGGGTTAGAAAGGATATTGTCTTTAGAGTAACTAACGTCAAAGGACCCAACTTAGCTTGGGTACCTAAAAACTGTTTCTAATAATTTGTGCAGGTTGTAGTAAAAGAAACTAACTTATGGTACCTTGATAGTGGATGTTCAAGGCACATGACTGGAGATGTAAATTTATTTCTTTCACTTGAGCCCTTCGATGGAGGTAAGGTCACATTTTGCGATAACAAGAAGGGTAAGATAATCGGTGTTGGTAAAGTTGGAATATCTTCCTCTCTTATGTTTATCTTGTTAGTGGTCTCAAACAAAATTTATTGAGTATCTCTCAATTATGTGACAAAGGAAATAAAGTTCTCTTTCATTCAGATACTTGTCGAATAATGATTGAAGGAACAAGTAGTGTTGTGCTTGAGGGACATCGTAGAAGGAATGTCTATATGATTGATTTAAATAATATTCCTACTAATTCGTTCACATGCATGAAAGTAACAACGGATGATCCGTAATATTTGCTCACATAAATTCAACAACGTTGAATAAGCTAAAGAAATGGGATTTGGTTGAAGGACTTTCTTCAATCAAATTCGATCAAGAAACTGAAAGATCATAGATCCTAATTAGACTCTCTAATTAAAAACAAATTATCTCATAATATGTTCATTTAGTGATCTATGTAACATGCGTGCAAATATAAAAGCATAAAATTAAGATTAAGGAAAAATAATTTCCTTACATTGATATTTATGGTAATATGGGCACAATCAAGATCTCCTATCTTGATTGTTCTTGAGCTTAAAACAAAAGGATGATCCTCCTAGAAAAACATTCAAAAAGAAAGTCTCCTTCAAGTTGCATCCAAGCACAAATCACCCAAATAATGTTACAAATATTAACTAGATATTTGTAAAACTTACCCTTGATAATATTTGTAATATTACTAACACTCTTGGTAATAATATTTTGATTACTAACTTCTTAGTAAATGATGTATAATAATTTTAGAGAGATAGACAATTGTTTTGTTCACATGCAAAAGTGAAGTAATGAAGTGTAGAAAAAATGAACAAAAGATGGAGTATATTATGGAGGAAGTGGCGGGTAGAGGAGGTGGAGTGTAGGATTCATTTTCCTTATTTTATCGTTTCATGTTTAAATATTTCAAATTAGTTCGTCCAAATCACTCCGTAAATATACGTGTACCGCTACACATATTATTATACGTACTAATATTAATCACATTAATCAATTAGTACAATTTTAGTGAATTAACAATTAATTAACTAAAACCCGTCTCATAAAATTTATTATTTAATTATCGCGTAATTAAATAATAACTGCCACTCCTCAAGTTCGCAACTCGAAATCTCTCTAAAAATAATTGACTAACCTTTTAGTCTTTAAATCAAGGGACTAAATAAATTGTATCTCATACAATTAATTAGTTGTCAATTGGGGTTCGTTCCTTTAGGTGTGACCGAAAGGGTCAGTCGATCACCGCCGTCTCACGACAATAACGTCAAACTCTAGTCAGCCAACCGTTATCGATTTACGTTAATCAACTGACGAGGATCAAATAATTAAATATCTGATGATATTCTTTTAATGAGATTTATTATGTAAACGTACTATTGTGGAGGATACTAACTCCAACAATCTCCCACTTGTCCGACACAAGGTGTGCGCTACCAATTCTCTTCTCCGTTTTAATCTCCCACTCAATGCAAGGTGTCTTTCAGGTCGCACTTGCACATGAATATATCGCGAGTGGTTTTCTCAATCGGGAGTGTGACTACATGACCGAAAAAATCTCTCACAGATTACTTTCGAGCGTGGCCACGCATTTGTAGTCATTAACTCCTCGAGTGGCCTTGAGATATAGTTACCCAACGTGGGTGGACAATTCTTGTCTGCCCTATCTATCCTATTGCACAATATAGATCACCATGACCTAGTAAATGCCCTTTGGCCTTCTTTCAAGGCACGACCTAGGACAAAGACCAAAGTCACTCGGAAACTGTACTTGCTCAGATAATAGTCTCCAGTCAAAAGAATCAACTCATTGGAACATCTTAGAGATCCCTGCCATGACCAGGCGTTTATAATAGAACTAAGGGATTCTCTAAATGGTCACTGTCCGGCAAAGTGTCACACACTCTGCCTAGGTAATCGACTAGTCATCACATATGACCTCATGGTGTTGAACAATCATCAATCGACTTACAATCTAGTCACTCTGAGACGTCATCTCATTAAGTGACTAGGGACAAAATACAATGTTCATCTTATTCACTTGAATATTATTTAACATTGTCTCCACAACTTATTCAGATAAACAAGGTATTTAAAAATTTAGTCACACTAAATAAAAGATTCATAAAAGAATGAATGCGAAAACAATGAATGTGATTATCATATATATAATAAGAGATACACTATCCAATTATTACATATCCTTAATCTAAAGAAAATCTGGTACTCGCCTCAATCCCATTGCGATGACATGACCATCATGATTAGCCGTTGATAAAGGCTTGGTTAAAGGATCAGCAATATTATCATCTATCCCAACCTTACAAATGTCAATTTCCTTCCTTTCCACATAATCTCTAATTACATGGTTTTTCCTTTCAATGTGTCTAGACTTGTTACTAGACTTTGGCTATTTGGCTTGAAAAATAGCTCCACTGTTATCACAATATAGAGTGATCGAATCTTTGGCGGAATGGACTACTCGTAGTCCCTCCATGAATTGCCTAATCCAAACAGCTTCCTTCGCAGCCTCAGACGCTGCAAGGTACTCAGCCTCTATTGTAGAATCCGCAGTAACGCTTTGCTTGAAGCTCTTCCAGCAAACAGCTCCTCCATTTAGCATAAACACATAGCCGGATTGGGATTTCATATCATCCCGATCGGTTTGGAAACTTGCGTCCGTGTAACCTCTTACACGCAACTCAGTTTCTCCTCCAAACACTAAGAACGAATCCTTAGTCCTTCTCAAGTACTTAAGTATATTCTTTACGGCTATCCAGTGACTCTCACCAGGCTTGGCTGGATAACGACTTGTCATGCTCAAGGCATACGGAACGTCGGGATGAGTGCAAATCATAGCATACATGATTGACCCAACAACGGAAGCATAAGGGACGGTCTTCATGTGTTCAATTTCCTTAGGGGTAGACGGAGACTGTGACTTGCTCAAAGTAATCCCTTGGACCATAGGTAAAAATCCTCTCTTAGAGTCTTTCATATTGAACCGGTGAAAAACTTTGTCAATATAAGCTTCTTGACTCAATGCTAGTATCCTCTTGGACCTATCCCTATAGATCCGGATACCCAAGATTCCACATATAGGACAAGGAATGCAACCTTACTCCCACTAAACTTCATGTATAAACACGGTTCTTCCACACTTCTAGTGAAACCGTATTGTTTAATAACATGATCAAAGCGATGATTCCAACTCCTAGATGCTTGCTTAAGACCATAGATTGACTTCTTAAGCTTACACACCTTCTTAGGGTTAGATGTATCCACAAAACCTTCAGGTTGTATCATGTACACCTCTTCTTCTAGAATCCCATTCAAGAAGGCAGTTTTGACATCCATTTGCCAAATCTCATAATCATGAAATGCGGCAACCGCTAAGATTATCCTAATGGACCAAAGCATAGCGACTGGAGCGAAGGTTTCGTCATAGTGTAAACCATGAACTTGGGTGAACCCTTTGCTACCAATCTAGGTTTGTAAACATCTACATGTTTATCTATGCCGAGCTTAATTTTATATATCTATTTACACTGAAGGGGTCGCACTCCCTCAGGTAAATCCACCAAGTCCCATACTTGGTTCTCGTACATGGAATCCATTTCGGACCGCATCGCTTCTAGCCAAAGCGAGGAGTCGGGACTAGACATGGCCGATTTGTAGGTAGTGGGTTCATCACTTTCCAAAAGTAACAAAACCCCATCCTCTTTGATGTTACCAAGGTAGCGGTCAGGTGGATTAGAAATCCTACTTGACTATCTAGGAACAACTACCGTTTCAGAGGAAGAGGTAATGCTATCCTCCACGTTCTCCTCTACCTCATTCTCGGTTTGTGGCTCTCGAACTTCGTCAAGTTCAAATTTTCTCCCACTCCGTCTCCTAGAAATAAACTCCTTTTCTAGAAAGACAGCATCACGAGCCACAAACACTTTATTCTCGTGTTTATTGTAGAAATAATAGCCATGTGTTTCCCTTGGATATCCTATAAAAAGACATTTGTCAGACCTGGGTGCAAGCTTATTGTCAGACTTGATCTTGACGTACCCTTCGCAACCCCAAATACTCATTAATGACAAATGAGGGACTTTCCCTGTCCATATCTCATATGGATTCTTATCGGTCGCTTTAGTAGGGCTTCGATTTAGTGAAAATATTGCAGACAAGAGGGCAAAACCCCAAAATGAACTAGGAAGCTCAGTTAGACTCATCATAGACCGAACCATGTCTAATAAAGTTCGGTTTCTCCTTTCGGCTACACCATTTAGTTATGGTGTGCCATGAGGAGTCCATTGTGATACTATACCACAATCTTTGAGTTGTGAATCAAATTCAGTATTTAGATATTCACCACCACGATCGGATCGTAGTGTCTTAATCTTTTTATCCAATTGGTTCTCTACTTCATTTTGAAACTCTTTGAACTTGTCAAAAGCTTCACTCTTGTTCTTCATTAAGTAGACATACCCATATCTACACTACTACACATAACTTGCAATGGTGACGCTTTTTAAGGCGTTTTTCGACGCTTTAAAGCGTCAATTTTTTTTTATCGACGCTTCATAAAAGCGTCAATTTTTGGGCCGTCATTATTTTTTGTCGCTTTTTTTAGTCAATAGTTATGACGTTTTTAAGCGTCTTTGGTAGCTATTGACGCTTTTAATTGTCAACAAATGTGAGGCTTTTAAACGTCTTTATGGACTACTGACGCTTTTAATTGTCAACAAAATTGACGCTTTTAAGCGTCTTTGGTAGCTATTGACGTTTTTTTTTGTCAACAAATTTAACGCTTTTAAACGTCTTCATGGACTGTTGACACTTTTAATTGTCGAAAAATTTGACGTTTTTAAGCGTCTTCAGCAACTATTGATAGTTTTATGTGTCACTCGATGAGACGGAATTAGGCGTGATTTTTGGTAAAATCGTACGTAGAGATTAATTAAATACACCTATAAATAATAGAGTACTACTAGCTATCATTGCTAAATCATAAAAAAAAAAAAACATAATAATGCAATATACTCCGTATATAATTAATAATGTACCCACGTACTTTTATAAATAATCATACGTTTGATACATATACCGTCTCAGTAATAAATACTATAGCTAGCTAGCATTGACAATTTAACTAATATAAACTAGTACGTAATTTATAGTACCAAAATCAAAAATATCAAAAGGGATCCGGAAGATAGTAAAAGTCTAAAAAATCGTAAAAAATGCTACGTAACTAGCTAGACAAGGACACTGAATATAGTTTGAATGTGCTAGGGGCTTCAATCATGTAGGCGCAATGTCAAAGAGACTTCAATCAACATATGAAGGCACATCTTCAACCAACATTTGAAGGGGCATCATCACCATCTGATGAATCTGAAACCTATAACGGGCAACGAAAATATAATTTATATGAATATATTTGATTAGTACATATACACTTATATTGTAAGAGGGGAAAAGCTAAGCCCTACACTCACATGCGTGTGTGTCACACACACTCACTACATGTCACAGCCTCAAAACAAAATGAGCCACTACACGGAGGGGTAAATACAAAGAATTTGATAAACTTATTCACTTTCATTACAAATAAAGAATCAAAGGTAAGCTACAAAAGGCAAGCTACAAGAATTTCAAAAAGTGCATCCACACCAAAGTATCGAAATAGCTTAAACTGACACGATAAAGGATAATGTGGGAGCTCTGACTTCGAATATAAGTGAAACTGATATATCTCGAATCAAAATCAGTACCAACTACTGCAGCAAAAGCAATTACAGCCTCAACAGCGCGCACATGAATAACCTAAGATACCAATTACTAAAGCAATTTACCATATTCCTTCAGTAATTCGCCCCCAAACGAAAAATCATGGCTCCGCCACTGGTCACAAAACTCAAAATTCACATGATTAAATACTGTAAACTAAACCAACAACCCAAACCCCAGTAATAATCACACCTTACTTTACAATAAAAAAAATTCACACCAACTAAACATATATTCTTGCTGATCATTCTCAGACAGTTTTGGCTTTTTATTAGAACGACAACTCTCCAAATTCTCTCTCATTTTCATATATACATCTTCTGGAGCCTTGTCACAGTATGTAGCTTCTCCAGAGACTCTAGCTAAGTGTTGTTTTAGTCTATATATCCCACCACTAACTACCTTCCCACAATAGTTGCACTTAACTTTCTTCTTTTTTGCATCTTGGGCTGTCCCAGATCCCAACCAGGGTCCACATATCCAGTTGGACGGAGGGGGGCCAGTTCTCCCATTACCTTATATAAAGAGCCCAAGCTTCAAACTGTTACAATATTGATAAGTTAGTCTTCCCCTTTAAAAGTCAACGAACACTTGGGACTTTTTGTTGAAAGAAGCATTAAAACAGTATAGAGAGTGTTCTTAAATTGCATTATGACCAAGCTATCAACAAAAGAAGCAAAATTACACATGAATGCGGATTCAATGAGGGATTCACAGCATAATTCACCAAGCCCAATTCAATGAGGGATTCATCAACACCAAAATACGTCGGGAATGAGTAGCGAGTAGGGTGAATTCCACATATTAAGCGGCATTCACACTAATAAACAAAGCAAGGCTCTCGGCTATGGCAAAAAAAATACAAGAAGAAGTTAAAAAAATTACTCATACTTGTGTACTGCCCATGTTCATGTTCAAGACTGATTTTGCCATGTATATAACTTCAGTCGTAGCTTTTCCAGTACTAAAGAGGTCCAGTATTTGAGCAAACTGTGTCGTCATTTTTTTCAACATCCATTACTCTCATTGACACGGGTTTTTAGCTCTTTATTTTCTTTGGTCACATCATCCACAACCTTCTTCATATTTTCTAAGGCTAGACTACTACTGGCTCCACAACCAAATCCCTCTTTTCTTAAGAAACTATGTACTCCAAACACATCACTTTGCTTTACACCATATCCATAACCAACTGGATGTGTAGGGGTATCCTTGTCGTACATTACTTTGTTAAAGGCTTCATTCTCAAGTTGTACACGAGATTTGGAATTAGATGGGTGTAGGGCAGTTTCCATATCAATACTTGTATCTACATCAATCTACAAAAATTAAAATAAAATATAGATCTTAATAAGTATATTAAGATAATTTCAATCTCAACAATTTTATTATATGATGAACAAATTTCAAACTTTGAATAAGCAAAGAGTAGTCTTTGTATTATATAAGAAAAGGAGAAGAATGAGGCAAAATATAAGCAAAACATGTACAAGGAATGTAAAAGATGATGATGCAAAGACATTCCTCATTAATTAAGAAAAACCCGTCCACATTTTACGAAATATTCACACAAATTAATAAACTAAATTCACAGACACAACCATTAATGCTTTTCAGCACTTTTACACAACACCATCTCAGTCAAATTTAAATCATTATTCGTTTAAAAAAGAAAGAAAGAAATCAGATGAGATATTTGTTTTGATACATAATAATTAAAATTTGTTTTCCTGAGAATGATGAATACATTATACATATAAAATAAAATATTATAGAAAAAATGAATTTATGCGGAATCGAACCCAGACCGCACACACTATCCCTTGCCGCCTCCACCACACCAACAGATATTTATGTATAACATTTGCAGTCAATTGTATATATAATTTCCAAAAAAAGTAACTGCTGCATTTAATGTTTGAACAAATATTTAAGCGTGTAAATAAATAACCATGGCAGTACATTTGCTGTAGTGGGAAAGAAGATACACATTTGTAGTGGCAGACATAGGTTCGAATCTCCTTAACATACGTTAATCTCTTGGGATCTGTACATTCACTATCATCTGACGGTACGGAGTAAATTGCTTACTAAGGAAACATGATATGCTTACCAAGAAATCCTCTGTCACTGTGTCTTTTACAAATGTTCCATCTTTCTTACGATGCGTTTGCTTGAAAATCTCCAAAACACTTGGTTCTCTTTTCTTCTTCTCTTCCTGTTAGTCACACAACAATAGTAAATAAAAAGATGATTGAGCATTTAATACATTTCAAATTGAATATACATGAGAAGTTTTAGAGATGGAAATTGTAACAGCAAATTTTGTATAACGATAACTGAAATACAAAACAAGGAAACAATTATATTTTTATTAATAAATATCAAAAGTACGTGTACAATCTCTAATGTATCCTCTGATTCTAATATGCTGTAAGGGGTACGTGTACGGGGTACACGTGAGGGGTGCGCGTGTAGACAAATTTAATTGCTCTACGCGCGATGTAAATTTTGACTTCTTGAGAGGGTCGCGATGACTTGAATCTCTCTTGAAGGTTTGAACTTGTGATTGAATCTTCAACGCAGGCGGCACGATTTGATGTGCTTGTTGACTGCTTGCAATGATTTTGACAGAGAGGATTTGTAGGAATTTGTACCTTGTTCTCTCTAGCTCCTTTGCAATTATGAATTTTCAATCCTTTGAATGAATGAGAAGAGCTCTATTTATAGAGTTTTAAATCCCCTTGTTGGACTTTGATGGTCACAGGCCCATTTGTGGGTTTATTAGCAACCTTGGCCCAAATTTGATTCTTTCTGGGTTTATTGATCCAAATAACTCCTTTTGTAATCCGAATCGACCCGTATTTCATTTAATCGGGACAAAATAATTAAATTAAGTTAAAATTTGGTATTAACTCAAAATAATTAATTCATTTTATTTATTCGGCACATTAATAAATTTTCCGTGCCTACAAATTGCCCCCTCGGGACCTTGTCACGTGCGCCTTTTTTTGGTGTCTTGACGTGGCGGGGTCTCGATTTTGCTTTGACTTGGAAGTCGATGATGGGCGCCCTTACTTGTCGCGAAGGGCTCCTCCACTTGGCTTGACCTGGAAGTCGATATTGAGCACCCTAACTTGTCGTAAGGATAACCCATTTTTTTTGTCACCCTGGCATTATCTAACTTGGCGGGTGAATTTTTATTTGACTTGGAAGTCGAGTAGCGTACCCGACCTCTTCGTAAGGGTAATAGCTTGCGGAATTTTTTTGACGTCCCCTGTCATTTTTTTTAGACTTGGCGGATAACGCAATTTTTTTTTTTTTTTTTTTACTTGTCTGACTTGAAAGTCATCAGGTATCCGAACTTATTGTAAGGATGACCAATTTTTCCTAACGTCACTCGCTAGTGTGTAACTACACGAGTCAACGAGTGACATACACTAATCTTTCTTTTAATAAAATTTGTGCACACACTTACCATATTGTTTAACTTTCCAATAAGAGCACAAATTGAGTAATTGGCTTATTTTGTGATACCAAAACTCTATCCGACTACTTGTAAGTTTAGGAAAGTAGTACTTTCCTAAAAACTCTTTCACCTAGGTAGGGTTTAAGGGATCCCATAACCTATATATAGACACGGAACACGACAATTATGTCAACCGTGAGTACATATTATCAGTGCATTCTTTTCTTGACGGTATTTTCTTTCCTATAAAACCTCTTGCATGTGCAGAGAGAGCAAATTTCCTTTTTATTTATGCAATCTACCAATAAAATCTATATATACACTGTAATTTTCATGTGAATTACAACTTTGTTTTCTTGCTTACCAATATCCTTCATATGACGCCATATGCTCGGCTTCTTCACTTTTCTTATTTTCTTTTTTTTTTTGTTTACATGCGCAGACAGAACTCTCATGCTATCGAAAAGCGTTTCAACTTGATTTCTCGCGCTCATCTTCATTGTGAGACGGATCCGACTGATTCGAGTAAGTTTATATTGCTTTTCTTCTTCCTTGTCCAATTACTCCCTTAAAGTTTGAATTGAACTGCTGCTTAAGCTTTGACTAGCATAAACCCGAATTTCGTCTTTTCCGCTGTAAGTTTGTCTTGCACTTGACCGGAATTTCAAACTGACTGGAATAATGGCTATGAATCTTTTGTTCCGTTTTTTTTTTTGTAGTTTCCCAAATCTGAGTTGGTTTATTTGTAGCTTCCTTGACCATTATTTTAGACAATGATGATCCGACTATGCATATAAAGGCTAGAATATGAAATATTCTTCATCTTAATCTCCTTTATTTTCTACTGCAGCTGAATATTTCCGGAGGATCTTAACTCAACATTGACTCGCTTGGGTTACACCGTCCCATTTAAAGTAAGTGTCCTTTCCATCTGTATACTGCGCACCACATCGTCCCCTGATTTCATGAAAAACAGAGCGCATGGACAGCCCCTGTTGTCGACCAATTTTACATCATGGAGAATGATCTTTGATCCTAAAGCTTCCCATATTCACAAAATTTGCAGTCCCACGATTCCGAAACATCGAATAACTCGGATTTTCGTTATCGTTTGACCCTCCAACGACCTCAGCAAAGACCGTCTCAAACAATCACCTTTTTTTTTTTGTATGCGTCAGAATATACGGACATCCCCTATATTTAATTTGATTTCATTTTTTTTTGTTTGTTTTGGACGTTGCAGCATCAAATTCGACTTGGCTTGTGAGGGGGCGTCTCGAAGTAATTACGGGTAAAATAACATTTACATCTCCTTTTCTTTTTTTTTGGTTGTACATACACATGTCCATGGTACCTCATTATAAGATGATAAACTGAGGCCACTGCTGCCAATCCTTTGCTTGTCCTCGACCAGAATTTAGACCACGTTTTCTTTGTAAACTTGGCGTACTCTTGATTTAACTTAGAGTTCTGCCCAAACTGAAAACTTGTCGGAGTTCGAATCATACTAATGCTTGAATTTTGTCTCGTATTGACCCGAACTTTGCCCATGTTTCCTATTGAATTTGCCCTATGTTACTGGACTTTTTTTTTTATATATGAATGAACGGCATGTGTAACAATGGAGAAACAATGAGATTCCACATGTGTGTTTCACACCCTGTTTCGGATGAAATCCTTCATTTATTTGGCTGGCCTTGTTCGTTGATCCCAAAACAGTTTATAGGACTCTAAAACCCGACCGAATTTTAAATATTGAAACCTGCCAAAACTTCGTTATCGATCGACATTGATTCACTTTAGTATCATCGAGAAATTCTCCACCAGAACTCGGCTTTGGATAAATTTGAGTACAACTTCGGTCAAGTTCGTATTGACTACCTCATCAGAATAACCGCCGTCTCGATTTTTTTATTCCAAACGTACTGTAATTTAACCAACAATGCATCCCCGAACTTTGCAGCCAACCTAAAATCAAAATTTGAGATATATAACTTTCATATGTTTTCTTCAATTCTCGACATCATGCCATGCCGAATTCGGATTCTAGGATTGATTTTGACATTCTGGCCTCGTACGTTTACTTGTTTCCTCCATGAATGCTTTGATATAATCTGGAACATAAGGCTGAGCTTATCTTTCGTCGTCGGCAATACCAATAAATTAACTAAGAATCTATTTCTCGCCTTCTGAAGGTAATACTAACCTTTTTTTTTTTTTTTTTTTTTTTTTTTTTTACACATAATATTTTTTTGTATCGTATGTGTGTATATCGCTTCCACCTCTTTGGTTGTATGCTTGCTCGTTGGCAATTTGCAGGAATGATGTTTCTTATTTTTAGCCAAGCACGTACCATTTGGATTATTACAAAGCATTACTGAGTACAAGTCATTATTTCAATCAGCAATTAATTCATATTCGAGACGAGTTACTTCAATTTTCAACTGAGTTGTCAGGGTGAACCCGTTTGGGTCATCGCGACACGATGAAGACTTATTACTTGTCAGGGTGAACCCATTTTTGGGTCATCGTGACAGGATGAAGACTTATTACTTGTCAGGGTGAACCCATTTTTGGGTCATCGTGACAGGTTGTGTCAGGGTGAACCCCTTCGGGTCATCGCGACACAGTTTTGAAGACTTATTGCCTGTTAGGGTGAACCCATTTTAGGGTCATCGCGACAGGTTGTGTCAGGGTGAACTCATTCGGGTCATCGCGACACAGTTTTGAAGACTTATTGCTTGTTAGGGTGAACCCATTTTGGGTCATCGCGACAAGTTGTGTCAGGGTGAACCCATTCGGGTCATCGCGACACAGTTTTGAAGAACCATGCAATGAACCTCTTTATGAAGACTATTATTTCATCACACCTTCCCATGAGACATGCCGGATGAATACACTTCTTGACTTGATGTCTCTCCGATTTGTAAAAGATTTCCACATATTCTTTATATTTACTTGTATTTGTCCTTTTTGTTTGCAGGGATGCAACTCGCAATGGAACTGACTCGTCGACTCTAAGAGAGTACGAGTCACTCCTGGATGGGTCATCTTGGGTTCCCTTTGGAGTTACCCTGCAATGAACTCGCTCGTCGATTCTAAGGAAGTTCCAAGCCTTTATGCACCAGGTTGCTACATCATTTCATCACCTGTATGCGATGTGACCCTCTTTTTTAAAGATCTATCCAATTCTAACCGTGAAGCAAATAGTGTAAAGACTCAGCTCAAGCGGAACTCATCATCGATTAGCATGGCCTTGCTTTTACAACCTTGCTTGATGATTGACTGTAATTTTAGCCGTACACAGTTTAAACTCTTGCGGGCCAGGAGCGATTATTTTGATGTAAATTTTTTGGTGTGGCTGCACTTGAACAAAGTGTTTGCTCAAACTGCCTACGTACTTGCAAAGCTACCAGGGGTGACAACTTGCAAGATCAAGCCAACGTAGTTCAAGAGAGGGATTTTTTTTTGTTTGGAGGTGTGGCTGCACTTGAGCTACATGTTCACCCAAGTTGCCTACGTACTTGTGAAGCACAAAGTGTATTTCACAAGATCAAGCCGACGTAGTTCATAAAGGAAGGAAGGAGTATTTTTTTTTTCTTTTTTTTTTTTGGAGTCTCTTTTTTTTGTGGAGATTTTTTTTTTTTTTTTTTTTTTTTTTTTGTATACAGTTTAACCTCTTGCTTAGGAGCTTGGACTTGCAGTTTACACTCTTGCTTAGGAGCCTTCACTGTTGGGATTTAAGAATAGTAACGCTTCAAAAACTTCCCATTGATTGGGCCTACTCGAACGCCGTCTTCATCCACGATTTTGTAAGCACCATTTGTATAGACCTCCTGTACCACGTATGGACCATCCCACTTAGAGGTGAACTTGCCAACTGGCTTGTGAGAGGTGATGATTGGTCTTCGCATCGCCGGGACGAGGTCTCCTACTTGGAAAGAACGAGGGCGCACCTTTTTGTTGAATGCGCGTGACAACCTTGCTTGATAGCACCGGAGCTTTTGTTGAGCCTCTAATCTCTTTTCATCGAGAGCTTCCAACTCTGCTAATCGCAATTTGTCATTCTCATCATCCGTGAGTCCCTCCTGAATAGCAATGCGTAAGGAAGGGATCTGCAACTCCAAAGGCAACACGGCCTCCACTCCATACACCAACGCGTACGGGGTTGCACGAGTAGGTGTTTTGTATGTGGTACGATATGCCCACAACGCCTCACCAATTCTTTCATGCCAATCTCGCTTTGACTTTGCTACTACTTTTCTCAACAAGTTGCAAAGAGTTTTATTAAAGGCTTCAACCAAACCATTTGCAGAGGCATTGTACATGGATGACTTGTATTGTTTGAACTTGAATTTTTCTCCCGGACTTGTCATCGGATGGTTGAAAAATTGTTTCCCATTATCGATTGTGATACGTTGAGGTACACCATATCTGTAGATGATTTGGGTTCTAATGAAGTCCACAACATTTTCTTTCTTCACTTCCCGTAGTGTGATGGCTTCTGCCCATTTTGAGAAGTAGTCAGTGGCAGCGAGGATATACTCGTGTCCATTTGAGGCCTTTGGAGTAAGAGGTCCCACAACATCAAGTCCCCAAGCTTCAAAGGGCCATGAAGAAACAGTAGGATGCAACGGCTCCGGCGGTTGGTGTATGAAGTTTGCGTAGAACTGACAGGGTTCACATTTTTTCGCAAAGTCCATACAATCTTGCACCATGGTTGGCCAGTAATACCCCATTCTCTTTACACGATCATGAAGTTTAGGCCCAGATTCATGAGCACCACAAATGCCAGAATGAGCTTCATGCATTGCTTCGGTAGCTTCGTCCTTGCTTAGACACCTCAACCATTGGCCTGAGAAAGAACGTCTGTAGAGTGTCCCTTTATAGTGAATGAACTTTGGAGCACGTCGACGTATTTCTACCTTGTGTTTGGGATCATCGGGTAGTTTTTGGTGGTCCAAAAAATCAATGATAGGTTGACGCCTTGATCATTTTCATCAACCGTGAGACGCAAATCATGTTGGTTGTGTCTACATTTTCTTCTCCTTCAAGCGATGATACTACCCAACGATTGCAGATCGGGACTTTCATAGACTCTTACGCCCCCGATGCCAAAGTGGCTGCAAGATTAGCAAGCGTCGTCCCAACTTATTGGCACTCCTTGGCACATGACCAACATGGATGTCCTCAAGTTGATTCAACAGTTGTAATGCCCGTTGATGGTAGGGAATCAAGTCTTCCTTTTTTACTTCATATTCACCAAGGACTTGGTTGACCACCAGCTTCGAGTCGCCGTAGATGTCCATATCTCTAACACCTATTTCGATCGCCATTTGGAGGCCGAGTATGAGAGCTTGGTATTCTGCCATATTATTTGAGCACAACTGAGTGAGCGTAAAGGAGTATGGCATGAGATGATTTTGTGGAGTTACGAATACAACTCCGGCTCCAGCTCCGTCCTTCCTTGCAGCACCGTCAAAGTACATTTGCCATGGAGGTAGGACGTCCACATAGAAAATTTCTTCTCCTGGGAGGTCATCTGAAATTTCCCACTCTGCTGGCACTGGATGATCAGCAAAGAAGTCGGCGATAGCTTGGCCTTTGACAGCCTTTTGAGGCACGAACACCAAGTCATACTGCTTAAGTAACATTGCCCATTTCGCAAGTCTTCCAGACAAGACTGGTCTTGAGAGTATGTACTTGATTGGATCAGCTTTTGAGACCACATGTATGGTATGCGCCTGCATGTAGTGCCTCAACTTCTGGATGGCGAACACCAAAGCAAGACATATCTTCTCTATGGGCGCGTAATTCAACTCAGCTCCAACCAAGGTACGACTCAAGTAGTAGAGTGCTCTCTCCTTGCGGTCTTCAATTTCTTGAGCGCACATTGCCCCCCATGAGCGTTCTTGTCTTTGCGATGTAGAGGACAAGTGGCTTTCCGGAATTGGTGCCCCAAAGACTGTGCACTGGCCAAGTACTTCTTGATGCTATCAAAAGCATTTTTACATTTTTCATCCCATTGAAATGGAGCATCCTTTTTCATGAGATGGTGAACAGGCTGGGCAACGCCCGGCTAAGTTAGAGATGAACCTTCGGATGTATGCCAAACGTCCTTGCAATCCGCGCAACTCTTTCAATGTCTTTGGTTCCGGCATTTCGTTGATAGCTTTGATTTTTGTTTGGTCAATTTCAATGCCTCTCGTGCCGACCACAAACCCCAAGAACTTCCCAGATGTGACGCCAAATGCACACTTGAGTGGATTCATCTTGAGTTGACACTTTCTAAGTCTTTCAAAGACGGTTCGAAGGTCCTTGATATGGTCTTCTCTTTTCTTTGATTTGACCACCACGTCATCAACATAACACTCTATTGTTTTATGCAAGTGTCATCGAAAATCTTTTGCATTGCACGTTGATACGTAGCGCGGCATTCTTTAATCCAAACGGCATGACGTAGCGAAGATCCCTTTTGGGGTTCGAAAACCTGTTGCTTCTTGGTCTTCGGTGCCATATGTATTTGATTGTAACCAGCAAGACAATCCATGAATGAGAGGGCTTCATGACCGGTGGTTGCGTCAATCATCAACTCAGAATCGCAAAGGGAAGTCATCCTTCGGGCATGCATCATTAAGGTCTCTCAAGTCGACACATATGCGCGCTTGTCCATTCTTCTTTTCGATCGGGACTATGTTTGCTATCCAGGTAGAATATTTGACTTCTCGAATGAAACCCGCTTCAATGAGTTTATTGACTTCCCTTTCAATTTCAGGTACAAGCTCCGGCCTGAAACGACGTTGAGGTTGCTTTTTGGGACTGGTGCCTTTCTTGATTGCTAGACGATGAACTGCAATTTTTGGGCTTAGTCCAGGCATCTCTTTATAGCTCCAAGCGAAGACATCTTTGTACTCGACCAACAACTTGTAGTACTCCTCTTCTTCTTCCTTAGTCAGCAAAGCACTGACATAAATGGGGCGAGGATCTTCAGTAGTTCCCAAATTGAGTTCCTTGAGTTCATCCACAGTCGATTGCCCCCCGTCTTCAAGTGTTTGGGGGCCTCATCGGCCTCAACTTCTTCATTCTCGTCGGGTATCTCTTCTCTTTGTGATATGATATGACGACGTTGTAACTTCTAAATCTCTTGGCTTCTTTACATCAGAGGGACGTGAAGAGGAAGGAATAGGCTCAACATTTTTTGACTGGCCTGTGAGAACTAGTACGCGCCTCCTTGCTTTGAGTGGCTCATGCTGGATGATATCCACTACTTGCATACGCTTCATACGAGATGGTATTGCGCTTCTCAAATCATCGCTTACTCTTACTTCTTCTTCATTTTGTGTTGCAAAAGTTGAGAGAGGACGACCCTCACCACTATTCCTCTTGAGAGCCCCTAGTCGACTGAAGACTGTTTTTGATGGACCACCCAAGCGTTCATGTATTGCGCCCTTCTTGTTTATCCGCAACGAAGGTGTTGACACTTTGACCTTACTTTCTCCTTGATTGCCAAGCCTAGCAAAGACAGAAATGTGTTTGGTTGAAGCATTTGGTCTCCCTAACCTTGTAAATATAGAAGGACGACACTTCTCTGCAGGTGGACTTATTCGATCGAAGACTGAAGATGGATGCATCTTTTCCTCTCCTTCTTCATTTTCTTCGACCTCTTCTACTGTGATGTGCTGAGAAGATGCAGTAGCCCCTTTTCTACGAGCACCAATCTTCACAGGCGCAGGAGACTCATATCCGAGCCCGGCCCTGGTCACCATGAAGCTCCCATCTTGCTTGAACACTTCATGTTGCGGTTTGTTAAGACCGTACGGTTCAACTTCTATAACTTTGCCGAGAGGAGTCGGATTTGTAAAGTCATATCCAGCCTTCGCAAGTAGCTTGTAAGCATTGGAATCAAATATCCCCTTATTTTCCTCACTTGATGATTGACTGGATGAACAGACGAAACCATTCGGAGGAGGTCTCACAATCTTCATTTGAGATGAACTTGGTAGAGGTGTAACGACTTTGGCCACCCATTCCTGCTTGAACACCAGACTTGATTTTTTATCCTTAGGCTCTATCTTTGGTGTTAGACACTCCGCAAAAGGACTCTCTCCATCTTTGCGGCGAGATTTCGGGATGTATCGTAATACTGGTGGTGTAGTTTTCTGCGGCGTCTCTTGCTTCTTGGGTGATGCAACAGGAGTATCTGTTTTGCTGGCCTTGTCTACATCTTTCTTAACATCATTTTTTTTAGTAGGACTTGCAGCTTCATCCTCTTTGATGATGTTCTTTTCCCGCTTACCTCCTTTTCCTGTTGAAGAGATGGTGGTTGGCATGAACTCACTGGAAGTACCATTCTCTTCAAAGAATTTTGCATCAGCGAAGAAAGAGTCGACCTTAGAAAAGGGTTTGGCGTCTCCGTCTATCTTCCTTTCACCACCACGATAATATTTCAAGCATTGATGGAGGGTTGAGGCGACAACTCCGTTTTCGTGCTTCCAAGGTCGTCCCAGCAATAGTTTGAACGATGTCTTGCCATCCATGACATGGAACAACGTGTCGGAAGAAAGATCACCCATGGTAAGGTTCACGCGGATCATGCCAACTGCGCGCTCCCCATTCAAGTTGAAACCATGAATCATTGTTCGACTACTCGAGAGTTCATCCATTGTGATCCCTAATTCATTCATGGTGGATTTTGGCATGAGATTGACTCCTGAGCCTCCATCTATTAAGATGCGCTTGACCTTTTGCCCCCGAATGTACCCCGACACATAAAGTGGCCTGTTGTGAGGCTTGGATCCAAGAAGTAAATCCTCATCCGAGAAACTCAAAGCCGCATTGCGGAGACACATCCATCGATTGCTCGGGAGGCTCGCATTTTTCCTTCATCTTGCCTCGCGTACAATTACGCTTCTCAAGTCCTTGAATTATCGCCTTACGCTTATCTTTAGGTAGATGAAAGATTTGCTTCCACCCCATGTTTGTAGGAAGGGCATCGAGAGCAGCCACTATTTCGTTCTCTTTTTCGAATGAGACCGTTGTGGTGATACCGCATCATCTAGGCCCCTTTCCTCATTCTTCTTTTCATCGTCGCCACCTTGATGCAGGAGATGGTGCACGCAGTAACCTTGTTTAAGAAGTCTTGTGGGAAGAATTCTTTTAAGGTGACGGGACTCGGTAGTTCTTGCTCAAGTACATCGATAGGCAAGACATGTGGTTTGATCACTTTTTTTGGGCTTTTTCTTTCCCTTCGTCTTGCGAGGTTTAGTCTTCTTTGATTGTTTTCTTCGACGGTGAACAAAGTTGCGCTATCTCTCTGTCTTGTTTGTTTCTTTGACTTCTTGCGCGTAACCAAAGTCCAGCCTTCCTCGTCATCTTCATGCTTCTTTTCCTCATTCTTATTCTGAGGAGGTAGTTTTTCTTCCAATGACATTGGAGGTAGCGACGGCAATGACCCTTGGATCTGTAATGCCACAGGCTCAAAACTTCCGAACTGCAACATATACACACATTGTCCTTGCCGTATAATCGGCTCGTCAAGTTGCTCCAAGACTACAGTAGTTTGATTTGTAGTTACTGTGTCATCCAAGTCAAGAATGATCTTCCCCTCCTTGGAGAGCTGCATGATCTTCTCCTTGAGTGTTATACACTTTTCAATAGGTTGACTCACCAGCCTGTGATAACGACAGTAATTGGGATCGTTTGTCTTGTTTCCTTGCTCAGGGCGCTTGGACTCTGGCAATTGTATAACCTTCTTTTCCAAGAGGTCATCAAGCATTCCGGACAAGTCAGAATCTGGGAATGGATATTTCTTAGCCTGCAACTCTTTCAATGTAGGCTTGTCTCGTTGGTAGTTGTAAGAGAATGACTCTTTCTTCTTTTCATACTTAGGCTTTGACGAGATTTTGACAGGTGCACTGCTGGTTTCGACGACCATTGTTTCCTTTGTCGACGATTTGGAGTTCTTATCAGTTTTCTTGAACTCTTTCTTTTCACTTGGCACCTTAGAAGAACTTGGTCGAGCACTACCATGTTCTTTGATTGTGATCTCCATGTCATGGGCGCGGGTAGCCAGGTCTTGGAAGCTCTTTGGCATGATCCCTTTCAGGATGTAAAGAATGTCCCATTTCATCCCGTTGACGCACATTTCAACTGCTGACGCTTCACTTAAGCGATCCTTGCATTCCGGACTCGCACGCCACATGTTGATGTAATCGACGACGTGCCTCGTCTTGCCATTGAGATGTCTTTGTCAATTCGCTCATCCGACGACACGTCCGGGTGTCAGAGAATCTGTTGAGGAATTCATCTTCCATGTGACCCAGTGTCAATTGACTCGAGTCCGATCTGTGTACCATCCGAACGCGATCCCTTTGAGCGAACGAACGAACTCGCTTCACCAAACGATCACCTTCTTTCCAAAGATTGTTGCATGTCTCGACGAAGTGGGCGATGTGTTGCTTTGGGTTCCCCTTCCCGTCGAACTGTTGAAATTTTGGAGGCTGATAGCCAGATGGCATGCGCAGACTGTCAATCCTCTTAGTGTAAGGCTTGATGTAGCGTCCACTACTTGTCGAGCTATCATCCAACTGACACTTGATCGTCCTGGCTATTAACTCCTGCAGCTTCTCTTCAGTGAAGTTGCTGATCTCATTTTTTGGCTTTTCCCTATCCTCGCCAACTTCTCTATCGCTATCATCATCCCTATCGGTGTCACCATGCTCGCTCTCGGCCTTCCTGTCACGGAGTGCCACCACCTCTTTTTGGAGCTCATCAATTTTTTTGTTCTTTTCTTCATTTTCCTTCATCATCTTCTCAAGGAGTTCATTCATTTTCTGCATTCGATCCTCAAGAGTATCACCACTTATCACCATGACTGAAGCGACGCTAGGAGTTGATGTTTCTTTCTTCTTTGGCGACGCTTTGGGTTTGCAGGGGGAAGCCTTTTTGTCAACCTTAACACTTCTAGTCTCCTCGCGTGAAGGAGAAGAGGCGGCCAGAGCGCTGTAGCAGCAGCGCGGCTATGGAGGCGACAGAGAACTTGCGCGGCCTAGTTGGGACGTGTGCATAGCGTGACTGGCAAAGCGATTGACAACCTTCTTCTTCGCCATTCCTCTTGTGGAGATGCTAAATCGATCGCGTAGCGAGGGAGGTAGCGAAGAATGGGGGTACCCTGCAGGATATCTGCGTAGGTCTTCTTGGATGGATCGGAGGAGACGCTTTGCTTAGTAGACATCTTCTTGTTTTGGTAGACTTGAATAAAACAGCAGTAGAGATGAGAGGTAGAGATTTTCACGTCGGGTTCACCAAAATTTGTAACAGCAAATTTTGTATAACGATAACTGAAATACAAAACAAGGAAACAATTATATTTTTATTAATAAATATCAAAAGTACGTGTACAATCTCTAATGTATCCTCTGATTCTAATATGTCAAAGGGTACGTGTACGGGGGTACACGTGAGGGTGCGCGTGTAGACAAATTTAATTGCTCTACGCGCGATGTAAATTTTGACTTCTTGAGAGGGTCGCGATGACTTGAATCTCTCTTGAAGGTTTGAACTTGTGATTGAATCTTCAACGCAGGCGGCACGATTTGATGTGCTTGTTGACTGCTTGCAATGATTTTAACAGAGAGGATTTGTAGGAATTTGTACCTTGTTCTCTCTAGCTCCTTTGCAATTATGAATTTTCAATCCTTTGAATGAATGAGAAGAGCTCTATTTATAGAGTTTTAAATCCCCTTGTTGGACTTTGATGGTCACAGGCCCATTTGTGGGTTTATTAGCAACCTTGGCCCAAATTTGATTCTTTCTGGGTTTATTGATCCAAATAACTCCTTTTGTAATCCGAATCGACCCGTATTTCATTTAATCGGGACAAAATAATTAAATTAAGTTAAAATTTGGTATTAACTCAAAATAATTAATTCATTTTATTTATTCGGCACATTAATAAATTTTCCGTGCCTACAGAAATTTTACAAAATCAGCTCGTATGTTAGCATAACTAGTAGGCCCCGTTGTATGCATATGATTTTGATTACCACGTGCTTCTTTTCCGCATTCAGCCAATCTCTGTACGAAATATATATTACAGACATTTTCACTATAAAAGCACAAAATTTGAAATTAACCAGCAAGAGTGAAGAACACTTTGTTTCATATTTTAAATTAAAGGTGTACCTGTCCCTTATCGGAATACCAATAATCAACCAAACGAATCCAACTAGGACGAGGATGTCCATCATGCACTGCTTCATATATTTGTTCTTTGGTCGTAATCGTTCGTTTGAAAAATATCTTCTTCAAGTGATGTCTATATTGCCTTACACTATTACCCGTGCGCTTGAGAATTGCTTGGTCAAATAATTCTCCATCCGGTATCACAAAACGATCCTTGAAAAAGAGATGTAAAGAAGATACTCAAATAAACTGTTAAGAATTATTATCTTGTCAATTAATTCAAAAAAAAATAAGAATCCAAACTATCTGCATATACTAAAAACTTACTCGAATTAGCTTTAAAATGTCAACTTTCAATTGTGCACTAACATGGCGCCAATCTAATTCGTTAATAGGACAAATTTGCTCGATTTTAAACATGGCCGATAAATCTAATAAGAATATGTCCTCCCATTTTGAGTGGTTATAAAACTCATTAAACGTCACAAAGTACTTAGTACTATTATCATGCCAAACATCATGCGGTTGAATAGCGTAACTGACCGTCTTATAGTTTCCTTCCTTATCTGTCAATCAATTGAGCACAAATGGAATGGTGATATGTAATAAACAAATAAGATCACAAAATTCTTAAAAAGAGAACAAAAATAGACAAAACATAATTCAGGGGTTTCTAGTTTCAGAGGATAAATTCAAAACTGGGGTTTTCTAGTTTCAAAGGATAAATTCCAAACAAGTAAAAAATAAATGGAAGATTGAGACTGAGCAAGTTAACCAATCGCGAGATCTCTATCGATATTTGCCCACTGAACCCAACATTAGACAAATTCAGGCAAGTCAACCTGAGTGTTGGTTCCAAGTAGCTAATTTGAGGGACTCTGATACGTTGTAGCGAAGCTCCTTTTACAGTTCTAAAAGCATTGATGGTTGAAACTAACTGGGGTATTGAAAGAGATGAGTGAATGAATAATGGATATAAAAAAAATCCGATAAAGCACTTGGATTTAATTGAATCCGAATTTTAAAGATGCGCACCAAACTGAGATAAGAAGTGTTTATTATATTGGAGCTTATATTCATTGGATTGTATAAAGGCTAGTTGATTTTTAACTAGTAATTGACAGCCATGGATAAGCATCTGGGGGAGGCATCACAATTCACACAGTTATCTCCGTTGGAGTGGTGGGTATGAAAGTTAAGCTGGAGTAATGTATGTTAGTTTTTTTTTTATTTAAAAAAAAAAAGAGTAAAATGAGTGTGACCTGTCATTAAATAACCCTTTAATATATTGTGTAAAGTAAAGAAATTTACCTACAGTCATAACCTCATCTTTCTCATCAAATGCCACTTCATCAGGCCAATCAGGTATTACGACCCTGTGCCGTCTTGGTTTGAAAGGTTTCACATTGTTGACTAAATCTTCATTCACAGTGTCACGGTGTGTCCGACGCGTCTTTATTAACTACTTTAGACTTCAACTTGATAGTGTGCGGACGATTAGTAGGAAAGGGCAATGAAGATTTGGACTTCAAAGGATTGGTTTGAAGCGAAACAATAGCCTGTGTACTAGCAGACTGTGTAGTGGTTACACAACAAACTTGAGTTGATGGAGCTGATGGTGTAGCAGATGAGAATTTGGTAGTGTGCGGACGATTAGTTGGCAAGGGCAATGAAGATTTGGACTTCAAAGGATTAGTTTGAAGCGAAATAGTAGCGTGTGTACTAGCAGCCTGTGTAGTGGTTACACCACAAACTTGAGTTGATGGAGCTGATGGTGTAGCAGATGAGAATTTGGTAGTGTGAGGACGATTAGTAGGCAAGGGCAATGAAGATTTGGACTTCAAATGATTGGTATGAGGCGAAATAGGAGGCTGTGTAGTAGGGGCTTGTGTAGCTGCTAAAACTTGTGCCGATGAGCTTGATGTAGTAGAGGTGTGCAGGCGATTAGAAGCAAAGGGCGATGAAGATTTGTTGAACTTCAAATGATTGGTTTGATGAGGAATAGTAGTGTGTCCCACTGATGGTTTAATTGAAGATTCTTTCCAAATAGGATGTGATTTTGTAGCAGCAGTACCTGCTTGTTCCGTAGCATTAGAATGGGAACAAGTGGTGGTTTTAGATTGGAAATTTTGTGGTTGTTGTACAGTTACCCTTCTAGATGTAGTGTCTTGAATTGGTGAGATCAGGTGAGGTTTTTGATGAGGTGATAGCTCGATAACAGGATGTTGGGCATTTTTTTTTATCATGGGCAGAAGTTTTCAAATGTTTGTCAGTACCAAGGTATGATGCTCCATCATTTGGAGGACGAAATGGTCCCCATCTTCCATCACCTCCATCACATGCAATTTCGGAAGACAATGCAGCCGCTTGAGTATTTAATTTTTTCAGTTTTTGCGCTTCAACCTCCTTCATCGTCATTTGAGCCCGTGTTCTTTTGCTTCGATAACTCATCATTAATCAACTGACCTTTCTTATCCTTAAACAATAACAAAAATATCAGTACACATTAACATAAATTAATTACAGTTAATTGAAAATATACGTCTATGAAGCGCGAAAATATAAATGAATGCATATGCAGTATAATATAAACAAAAACCAGCAGCCTCTATAAGAAATGTCATCAGCATTAATAAGATAAAGAAAAAGCCTAAAACAATGTCATCCTAAAAATACAACTTGCAGCACGAAATTATGTTACTTATAACAAAATCTCGCCAGTTTCAATCAAATCTCAAGGCTTAGTCCTTATTACATGCAGCCAGCCTTTATGCATCCCATCTTCAACATAAAAGACTTGCTTTGCCTGTGATGAGAAAACAAAGGGATCTTCAGATAAATTTCGGCCTGTGTGCATCAGCTTAGAAAAGTTTACACACACACACTCTTATCTGGATATGATTTTATCCCCTTGTGTATGTCTACCCAATCACAACGAAACATTACAACTTTGTACTTTCCAAAGTAATCTAACTCGTAAATTCCTTTATGCTTTCCATAATATATATGTCTATCGGCTTCAACCATTATCCCAGAATTCTGCGTTTTTCTATGCAGCTCGCGATCCACTGTTTGAAATTTGTACCCATTGATCATGTACCCGGTCATTCTTTTACCATTTCTAGTTAAGCCGCCGGCCAAAACTTTTCTTAATTGTCCTTCTTTGGTACTTGTATCTAAGTTTTGAACCTAAGAGTGTTAAGAAACAATGATTTAACAAGTATTTTCATAAACTGCTGACTGTTTTAAAAAATTTCTGAAATATAAAGAGAAAACCTAAATTCAGAAATAAAAGGAGAAAACCTGAATTTGAAGCCAGTCTGAGAATTCATTGATAATCCAGTCATTCTCGTCACTTGGGATAGAAGTAAGGTTATTCTCGTGGCGCTTTTTAAAAAGGAATTCACTTCAATCAAGGAAAAACATTGTACTTAAGAGACATGTTAAAAACTGAGTAATGCCCGACATAAGAAATCATACTAATATATACTTACTCAAGGACCACTTTCATCTCATCCGAATGAAGCAAAACATAGCGGTGTGCTTGTTTTAAGCTTTTGTCATCTAAGCGTACTTTTTCTATCATTCCAATCACTCTACCACCAGATTGGTACATGTAGTAATCCATGTCTTGAATAACATTGTCATTTCTCTTAGATCTGTTATAGATGGTCTCAACACCTTCAAGATATCTTGAACAAAACGTAATAGTCTCCTCCAATATGTACCCCTCAGCAATCGATCCCTCTGGTTGGGATTTGTTTCTCACATATGATTTCAAATGAGCTAAATACCTTTAGAAAAATGAATTATTATTGAGTAATATATTGAAAAATACCTAGCTAAACAACAGTCCAGGTTTTTAGGTTTTTAGATATGTACCTTTCTATCGGATACATCCATCTATACTGGACAGGTCCACCAATCTTCACCTCCTCTACTAAGTGTATTAACAAATGAATCATGATAGTGAAAAAGGTTGGCAAAAACTCGATTTCCATTTGACAGAGTACAAGGATAATTTTTGATTGAAGAGCATTTAACTCGTTGGAATCAAGAGTTGGAGAACACAAAGATTTGAAAAAAGAAGACAAGTCCCCAAGCAAGTCGATAATTTTTGTGGACTTGGATGCTCTTAATGCTATGGGTAGGATATCTTGCATTAAAACATGATTGTCATGGCTCTTAAGATTAATTAGTCTTTGTTGTTTCATATTCACGCATCTAGAAATGTTTGATCCGTACCCATCCTAACTCTAACTTTTTGCAAGACTTTTAAAAATCATCTTTTTTTCCTCGCTGGACATGGAGTAGGAAGCTGGAGGCATGTATTTTCCCCCATTAGGCAAATCTTTAAGCCAAAGATGCCTCTTTACACCCAACTTCTCAAGATCCCTTCGAGCATTCTCATCAACTCTACCCTTATCCATATCCAATAGTGTACCTAATATATTGTCACACACATTCTTCTCAATGTGCATAACATCTAAATTATGTCTTAGAGGATTGTGCTCCCAGTAAGGCAACTTAAAAAACACACTCTTTTTGTTCCATAAATTATCATTATTGTCATCCTCACTATTAATGAGGACATTAGTTGACTCGCCTACTTTTCTAGCTCTATTTTTCCTCTTTCGACGATTTTTAGACTTGCCATAAATATAATCAATCCCTTCTTGTTGTCTCAAAACATCAGACCCAGTATCACAAATTGGAGCACTACCATACTCTGTAGTCCCATCAAACAAACTTCCTTGAGAGCAATAAGTATGGTCCTCATCTAACCATTGCCTATGTCCAACATAACAAATCTTACCCCCAAACCTACCAGAGTTTGTTGAATGAGTGCAGCGAGGACATGCATCATAGCCTATTGTACTCCATCCCGATAGCATGGCATAAGCAGGAAAATCATTAATAGTGCTATGTAAAGATGCTCGTAATTTAAATTTTTTCCCCTCATAAGCATCAAAAGCATCAACACCATTCCATAACAATTGTAATTCATAAAGTAGGGGCTGCAAAAATACATCGATATCAATACCAGGACTGGATTTTCCAGGAATTATGCATGACAATATAAATGACGATGGTTTCATGCACAGCCAAGGTGGCAAGTTATAGGGTATTAGAATAACAGGCCATGTGCTGTACATAGTATTCATCAAACGATATGGATTAAACCCATCAGTAGCTAGTGCTAACCTAACATTGCGAGGATCAGATGCAAATTCAGGATAACGAGAATCAAATTGTTCCCAAGCTAAAGCATCTGCCGGGTGTCTTAGTTTTCCATCTTTTACACGATCTTTATGATGCCATCTCATGTCTTCTGCTCTTTTTGGTGAGCTGTATACTCTTTGAAGCCTAGGAATGAGGGGAAAATATCTCATCACCTTAGCTCCTTCACCTTTCTTTGCTTTACCTTCACCATTGATTGTTTTACATCTTGATGTGTGGCAAACATGACACTCCTCCTTTTCGGAAAATTCCCCCAATACAGCATGCAGTTACTTGGACACGCATGAATTTTTTCATATCTAAGGCCTAAGTTATTAATTAACTTTTTCCCCTTATAATAAGATGACGGGAATTCTTTGATTTGGGGAAATGCTTCGAGTAGAAGTTCAATTAATTTATTGAATGAATCATTAGACCAATGAAACATACACTTAATATGAAACAAGTGTAAAATGAAGGACAATTTTGAGAAAGTTTGACATCCTTCATAAAGTTCTTCATTTGCGGCCTTAAACAATCTTTCATACTTTGCATCTTCCTCCTCGTTGTTTCCTTTTGAGGGTTTATTAGATTCATTATGAGATTTATCACCATATAACTTATCAGATCCATACACATGATCTGAATCATCATTATAACTACATCCCATAGATAGATCATCGAGATCGCTATTTTTCATTTGTAAGTGAGGAAGTTCATCATTAATTCCTTTAGAAAAGTGTGAGACGTTAACCAAATTAGCTGCATCTAATAGACCACTCATATCATCACGACCTACAAATGATCCTTTACTAGTGCTACCGACATCAACACCAGTTATATGATCAAGAACACCCTCTTTACCATGCCAAATCCAATTTGTATACTTTTGGTAAAAGCCTTTGAACAAAATATGCCCCTCTACTTCACTAAGCGGCAACCAATAACGTAATTTGCAATTTTTATAAGAACACTTTGTTTTTCCTTCTACAAGACTTTCTTTAGCTATCGCAATAAATTTCAAACAACCATCTATGTAGTTAGAATGGTCATTTGGCAATGTAATCCAACTTGTATCCATGTCTACACAAAAAAAAAACAGACACACTCATATTGATTAAACATGTATAGTATTTTAATACTCATTGTATAAAAAACATTTGCTAAGTTTCCTAGACATGAGTTGTAGGATTTATCTTTCTAACCTAATACTTAGTAGAGTACAATATAAATAACGACTAATCATGACCCTGTAAATATAATAACGTTTTAAGTATTTTAATACTCATTGTATGTTTAAGTAGATAAATAAGTGAACATGGCTTAATTAAGTACATAAAATAGACATAAAACGAGAATCACCGAAGTTGATCACAAACAATAAAAACTCCAATAGAAAACTAAACAAAAGAAGAGAAGAGAGAATTATTTTATTTGTGGTACCTGATATCCAAAAACAGATGAATCGGAAACTACGAATCACAACTCCAAATTTTGCGAGCAATCAACAGCACACCTGAGATTCAAAATGTAAAAACGTTATTACTAATAAAATATTGGAGGGTCGGACTTCAAAGAAAAAAAAGTGATTCACGAAAACACAAAAAACATCACCGGAAAAAAGAAATCAGATGACATATCCTGAGATACCAGTACACATATCATAATGTTGTCACAAAAATTCTCCAAATTATAGGACCATGAGTGTATAGTCATACACATACATACACTTACAGACAGATTGCTGAACTAATTTAATTGTCAATAACACGCGAAGTTTTTTCATTTTTTGTAGTACAACTGTAATTGTTTAATCATATAATTAAGGCTGCAATTAGTTTGTGTGCACTATCAACTAAATCAAGTAAATAAAGTTAAAGTTCTGTAGTGCTTAGAATATCTAGTAACTATATAAATTATCGAAAAGTATAGAATAAGATGATATGATATCGTGAGAGGGTCCGTTTAACCATATTGTAGGACCTTATCATGTCGAGACAGTCCAATCTGTAAGTGTGTAACCATACTCTCAGGATATGTCATCTGATTATAAGCCCATTTCAGTACATGGAATTTCAAGCAAGCTTTATTTAATACTTTACAACTACTCAAATACAATACCAAACCAAATGAACATGTTAAACAACATAACATTTGAGCAATGTAAAGTAATAGACGAAGCTAAAAATTTACTACTCTGTAGTACTTGGTATATCATAGTTTTAGTATTTATAATATTATGTTATTAAGTATACTTCCATTATATTTTAAAATTACGTAGTATATTTAAAAATTACATAGTAGTTTATATCTTGCTTATATATATTCTTAGTTAAATTTTTAAGAAGGGAAAATATGATTGAACCTCGCCCCAACTTCAACTTACTAGACATCTCAATCTTTTAGACTCGACTAGCTAGTTGGGGCTGAGAGCTCTAACACAAATTTCCACGTCCAATCAGGACTCACAGGTCCAGCCGAGCTCAATAATACATCCTTAATTGAAAAATATAGAAATTACTAAATACTCTAAAAATATTGAAACAAAATATTAAAATTACTTATTCCTTCCTGGCTGGTAATAAACTCATATGGAGTAATATCTTGGTGTCAAATGAGGCGCAAGGCCAGCTGGCCAGTACAATAAACAGGGAAGGGGGATTTTAAACCTGTGATCTATATTGTCACGACACGTCCGTCATAACCATTATACTAAGACCTGGTGATACACTCATAATGGAGATGCAGACAAACCCAAAAGCTCAGTTAACTTAACCTTCACCAAATTGTACAACAGTACCACATAATTTCTATCCTTACCAACAAGGGTGTATTTTTTGAGGGGTGGAAGTCAAGGCAGCTGGCAATCTGCAATAATAGTGGGCATAAGGGTATTAAAACTTGGGTGGGGGAACCTGCCATCTGCATCTGAAACGGGAAAGAGCTGGATCATTACTGATGTATTGTAGCATTATGTTCATTAGTTATTTAGGTTTGCAGATGGCCATCTGACCTCAATAGCCTTTGGATTATCCTCAAATACTATCACCACATGGTCTGCAACGGACCAAGTTTCAGGCAATGTTTAGAACACACAAAGGGACATATAGAAATAGCAAGGGCACATGAAACCATGTTTATTTTAAAACAATAGTTCCACCGTTCGATTATCAAGCAACACCACAAATGCTATCTCAAGTCTCAGTTATCAATCAACACCGCAGATGCTAACTAAAATAATTAAACCCTACCTAAGGCAAGAACTATCTCTAATCCCCAAAATTAAACACACTAATCAAATAAATCATCGCCACTATCATAACACCACAATTAATCATAAAATGGTTACATTAAACACCTAAAAAAAATGAAAATATGAGCAGAAATGAAATTAAAACCAAGCAAAAATCGCATGATCTGAACAAAAACAAACATTTGGAGAGAAAAGATTGATACATACCAAGTGTCTAAATAGTCCCGAGCGGCAATAATCTGAATCAAGCACCGAACTATCTGAAATGGAAACCAATACAGTCAGTCAGTCAGTCCAGAATTCGGGATTCGACATGGCGATGAAAATGAATCAAGGACAGTTCATGGATTATGGAGGAAGGCCTATAGGAAACTATGCTGCTAATAGTGTTGATTCCTTGGAAGATGTTGTAACTTCAATGTTTCATATAGGAACATCTTTAGTATCTCTGTATTCAACCTCCAAACATACATAACGAATGGTGAATATTATAATTGATTTTATGAGAGAATCGTTGTGGTGTCTTGAGTCACTAAACTATTTCAGAGGTGGTAAATTCCTCTCTTGGATATTGAAGTAGCATATTGATTCTGTCTAAAATGATATGGCCTCATGTTAATGCTTCTTTAGAGCTTAATCCGAATTGACCCTATCCAAAGTCGAGAAGGGTAACCCTAACCAGACCCTAACAACACACTGACCAGACCCAAAACTACTACTTTGAATCAAAAACTTACTATTCATGACTGAATGATGACCTGAATTAGGAAGAACGGCCATAACCCTAACCCGATTATAACTTACTATTCATGACTGATCAATGACCTGAATTATGACCTTAACAAACACTGAACATACCATAAGCAATAACATAATAATATTTCTTGATGATCAAAATTAGGAAGAACGCCCATAACCCGATTATAAAGCAATTAAAATTACCATCAATAACATAAAAAGATTGAAAATGAATGTGAAAACGGTACCTACTATATGCAATAAGCAGATTGTATCGTTGTGAGGTGAAGAATTAGAGTTGATTGGCAGCGTGAATCGTCTTTGCCAGTGATTGAATGGAAATTCGCTGATAATCGTCTTTGCCAGTTGATTGTAACCCAGAATTTTGAAGGAATTAGGGTTTGTTATAATCTATTTTGAAGATGAAATGATAATGAGAGTGGGGTGCGTGTGTTTCGTTATTAGCGGGGATTATTTTTAGTGAATTTAGAAATTGCGCCATTTAATTAATTTAGCATAGATATATGGCGGTTTTTCCAAAAAAAATTTGGAGGGTTATTTACGGGTCCACGCTTTATAAAAGCATCAATAGAAAAGTGTCATTAATGTAAGGGATTTGTAGTAGTGCTACTTAAGTCATCAGTAAAAGTAATGAAGTAGTGAAAACCTCCTCTAGCGGTGATGGTTAATGGTCCACACACATCCGTATGTATGAGAGCCAAAACCTCACTAGCTCGTGTCCCTTTTCCCGCAAAAGGTGCACGAGTCATCTTGCCTAGAAGGCAAGACTCGCATGTACCATAAGATTCGAAACCAAATGGTTTGAGCACTTTTGATGAAGCAAGTCTCTTAATGTGTCTTTCGTTTATGTGGCCTAAACGACAATGCAAAATGTAGGATTCGTTTGGATCACCCGTTTTGAGCTTTTTAGTTTCCACATAATAAACGTCATTAACATCATTTAAAACATAAATGCCTCCAATTGAAATGGCCTTGCCATAAACCACATCATTTAATGAAAAAGTACAACTATTGTCCTTAATCATAAAACAAAAGCCTTCCGTGTCTAACGCGGAAATGGAGATGATGTTCTTGGTTAAAGTTGGTACAAAATAAAACTTATTTAAATACAACTCTAGACCACTAGCTAAAGTGAGCACATAGGTCCCCACGGAAACGGCCACTACTCTAGCTCCATTGCCTATGCGGAGATCCACATCCCCTTTTCCTTGGTCTCGCACGTCCCTTAAACCCTGCAAATGATTACAAAGGTGAGAGTCACATCCGATATCAAGTACCCAAGTGGAAGTGCAAGCATAATTAACTTCTATCACATAGAGAGAGGAAATCATACTAATAGGCGTCACACGCCCTTCCTTGAGATCCTCCAAGTATTTGGGACAACTCCTCCTATAATGCCCCTTCCCATTACAATGGAAACATTCGGCCTCGGAGTGTTTTACACTTTTTGCCTTGGGATTGCCATTCTCAACGGCCTTCCCCTTTCCTTTGTTATGTTTCTTTGACGATTTATTGAATTGGGACTTTTCCTTCCCATTTCCTTTCTTAACTCCAAGGGTCATGTTCTTTAACTTCATGGTTAAAACATCCCCTTTATCACTCCCACTAGCTTCTATATCCCTCTCCGCTTGGGTGAGGAGTGCATGAATTTCATGATAACTCTTATCCATGCCATTCATGTTGTAGTTCACCCTAAAATGGGCAAACTTGGTTGGAAGTGAGTGGAGGATACGATCCACCACAAGTCTTAGGAATCTTACACCCTAGACGCTCTAGGATGTCGACATATTCGACCATTTTGAGTACATTCGGACCAACCTTTTGGCCCCTCTCAAGCTTAGCTTCAAAGAAGCGTGCCGCCGCATCGTATTGACGGACTTTAGGTGTTTGTGAAAACATAGTAATCATACGAGTGAATATCTCGTACGCATTTAAATAAATGCATGATAGCTTGAGCTTTGGGGACATTGACCATATCAACACATTTTTGATATCATTCGACATCCTCACATGGTCATCATAGGTGGTCCGCACCGCCGATGAAGCCCTTGGACCGGGCTCGATGGGAGGAGCATCGGTCAAGTAAGTGGGCACATTGTCGGACAACGCGGCACTTTTGATGTTGGATTCCCATTCAAGAAAGTTACTACCGTCATCTTTTCAGATACATTTGTCCATTATGCACCTTAACCATGAATCTTTGCCTAGTGAAGTAGTCGATGGAGTTGATGAAGTTGCCATTGCGAATTAAAATGCTACAACAAATAAGGAAATATTAACATCCATTGTTTTAAAAAATTACTTGTGAAAACATGTTTAACAAGTTTTTAGAATTTATATAATGATCTCCCACAACATTATATAAATGATTCCAAGACCCAAATTTTAAACAAAAATGCGCATCGCTTGGGCGAAACATCCCATAATTGTCTAAATTCGGTAAGTCACGTTGACTAATTCTACCTCTAGAACTCTTGGTCGACGAATTTCTTTAAATCCATCTACTAGCCTCGGAAGACAAGACCGTCTTATATCCCGTTGAGTCCAACCAATTTTGGCGTGTGATAACCGTTTACCACCCTACTTACCCAAGGTAAAAAGAGAACACCCCGCTTGGGCGAGTGTGGCTCTAATGAACAAGAGATTCATAGGTGTTACTAATTGGTAAGGCTAATCTCAATTTTAGTTATGTGAAAGATCTTGTCAATTTTAGTCATAAATTCCCTATAAGTGAACTAAGTCGGTGAATGTAAATGACGTGAATTGACAACCGCGAAAATAAAATGCATGTGAATGTCGATTTTGGCATGCACGAAAATAAAACAAGCAAACAAGTAAGAATATGAATAATCCTAGTATGGCCACCTAGTTAATAAAAACTAGTCTATTACATTTCGAAAACCAACTCCTTGGTCCCTTACCTCTTCATTCCAAAAGTGGCTTCTTCTTGTGGGATTTGGAACACCTTCCAAAAATAGACTCCGTGTCGATGTAATCCGTCTTTTGGAAACGCCGGTAAGAATAACTATTACAATTGAATTACATAGCTATTCCTATTATACATTAATTAAAAAAATAAATAAAACT